>NC_142524.1:19579574-19719574 GCF_964205215.1 Stylophora pistillata
GTTTTTGATACTTTTGCCGAGTATAATGTCTCTCCGACCGACATTCAGTGTTTACAACGTAAACTCAACGGTGAAGTTGTGGTCACCTTCAAATCTATTGCCGCCAAAGAACAGTTCCTATGCCTAATTTCTCTCAACATTGATTCCGAACCTTTCGCCCTTCAAGACATCGATAAACCGCTCACTTTCCTAACTATCTACGACGCTCCTTTCGAACTGTCGGAACTTGCAATAATGAAACGCCTTACGCCCTACTGTGAACTCACTCATTATCGCCGAGGAAAACACTCGTACGCGCCCAACATTTATAATGGTCTCCGACATTACAGAGTCCGTATCATTAAGCCCATCCCCAGCTTTCTTCGTTTTGGGAAATACCAGATTTTTATTAAATACAACCGTCAGAACCCAACCTGCCGAGAATGCAATCGTCCAGACCATTTCAGCAACGCTTGCACAAACAAAATTTGCTTCAATTGCGAGGGTGTTGGCCACGAAGCCCGTGATTGTTCACGCCCCTTATTGTGCTGTATTTGTAAGCAGGAAGGTCACTTTGGCGTGAACTGTGAATACTCCTGGGTGTTCCCAACAATTCATGGCACTCACACTGACGAAAACCAAGATCTAAATATTGACGAAGAAATAGACGAAAACCTCCCTCTCGCCTCTGTTCTCCTGCCGCCAAAATCGTCCATCAAAGAAAATTGTACTTAAAAATCCTCCACCATCCACCGACGAAAATTGTACGCAAAATCCTCCACCATCCGCCGACATCTGTACGCAAGATCCTCCATCCTCTCCACCGCCCGACGATTTCAACGAGACTCAGCCACCCTCTCAACCTGAACAGTCTGAGCAACATTCTCAACCCGAACAGCCTTCGCAACACTCTCAACCTGAACAGTAACACTCTCAACCCGAACTGCCCTCGCACAATCCCTCTGAACAATGTTCTCAACCGCCATCCTTCTCTTCTGATTCCCCGATTCGGGATCCTCATGGTTTCATTGCTCTCAAACTCATCAAGCCGTCATCCCGTCGCACACCTGCTCGCTTGCCTGATCTGTCTCTTGCCTGCACGCGTAAACCTACTACACCTACGCTCACCACTGGAAAGCCACGCTCATCGACACCTATTCCTACCACAGCCTCGTCTCATCCACTGTATACCCCTGAAACCAAAAATGATATGGAAACCACTCACGATCTCAAAAGAAAATCATCCGATATATCTCCAAGTCGAAAGGAAACTACCCCCACGGAAAAGTAAAAAGGAAAAAATAGACACTAAAAAGTCCAAGTAAGTTTTTATTTTTTTTAAGTGAGTCTTTTTTCCAAGTTCCTTCAAACTCTTAACTATTAATGCAAGGGGGCTAGCAAACCCCCTTACCTACAATTTCTTGTTTGATTTGATCGAGACGTCCAACTGTGATGTCTGTTTTGTACAAGAAACGTTAATTCATTCTGAATCTACTATCAAATCTCTATCCCGTAGATGGCTAGGCCGTAGTTTTTGGTCCACTGCCTCCGGGAAACAGGGTGGTGCCGTCACCTTGAATTCTTCGAAATGCTCAAACGAAATCGTATCTTGGAAGAAGGACTCACAAGGTCGTATTGTCAGTGTTTTGATCAGGTGCAACGACTTTCATATTAATCTAGTCAATATCTACGCTCCTACCAATCCTACCGAATGGAAAAGTTTTTTTGTTTCGATTCATGAATTTTTTATTCCCTCCTCTGCGACTATCATCGGAGGAGATTTTAATTGTTACGACAACGCTCTCGATAAATTTGGTGGGAATATCTCTATGCACAAACATTACGAATCTTTAAAAAGCGATTTCGCGCTTTCAGATGTTTGGCGAAATTTGCATCCAAGATCAAGAGAATTTACGTGGTTTAATTCCACACGGTCAATTGGGAGTAGACTTGACAAGTTTTTTATTTCGAAGGATTTATTATCACCCAATGTCAAGTGTGACATTCGCCCTTGTTCGATATCAGACCACGATTTTGTTTTTCTTACCTTTGATATTCCCACCGCTGTAAAACGCGGTCCAGGCGTTTAGTGTTTTAACAACTCTCTTTTGAACGATAAGGATGTTTGCGCTACTATAGAGAAACTAATCGATGATCATGTACGTTTTTTATCTTGTTTTCCTTGTCTCCAAGATTGGTGGGAGTTTTTAAAACAGTCTATTAAAGAAGAAACGATCTCCTTTTCCCGTAAAAAGTGAAGACAATTGCAAAGAGACCAGGTGACTTTGACGAACAAATTGATCCGTCTTCGTCAACGTTTAGTTGACGGAGAAAATTCCGTTATCCGTTTAAGTTCTGACACCGAATGTCGTTTGAAAGCCCTTCCAACTAAGGTTTTCATATGGAGATATATATAGATATATATATATATATATATATATATATATATATATATATATATATATAACTGCAGACAGTACTGTTTCGGCCTTCTGGGCCTCATCAGTGCAGTGCTAATGCTAGGATGGGGGAGAACCGAGACGGTCACCCCAAACGACCCAACCTTTGTGGTATCGTCTAAGTCATGCCAGAGTGCTCAAACTAGAGTATATATATATATATATAAAGTGTGACTTGATTTTCGTAGAACAGTGCTCAATACATAGAAGTAGAGCGAAGTATATATTGTGGGAGGAAAAAGACAAGTAAACTACAAGTTTACTTGTCTTTTTGAAACTGCCTGCAACCATCATTAATCTACCAAGCCTCCGTTACACGCAAAGACAACAACACGACAGAAACGTACATCGGACTCACAGAGAATGACTTCAAAACAAGATACAGAAACCACACCGCATCATTCCGCCACGCTAAACACAGAAACTCTACCGAACTCAGCAAGCACATCTGGACCTTCAAAGACAAC
Source organism: Stylophora pistillata (assembly GCF_964205215.1). NCBI lineage: Eukaryota > Metazoa > Cnidaria > Anthozoa > Scleractinia > Pocilloporidae > Stylophora > Stylophora pistillata. The sequence continues at coordinate 19,582,480 of NC_142524.1, forward strand.
AACATCGATCACTTTATTTCCTGGCGCATTCTCTCATCGCACTCACCGTATGACAGCTCAACTAAAAGATGTAACCTCTGCCTCAAAGAAAAATTCCTAATCATCTGCCGGCCCGAACTATCAACACTAAACAAACGTAATGAACTCGTGTCTTCATGCCGCCACAGAAGCAAAGCCCTCCTACGCAACAACTAAACTGTCAATTTCGCGCTGCATAAATTAGACTAGTTAGATCATGCAAATTATATTGTATATAAGCAATGGTAAAGTTTATTCTCATTAAATCCCCTGATGAGTGGGCGACCACGAAACAGGCTTGTAGGGATGAACTTGTAGTTTACTTGTCTTTTTCCTCCCACAATATATATATAAAGATATATATATACAAAGCTTTGCTTTCATGTCCAAATTGAGCACTCTATCTGGGATGAGTCATTGCTGTTGCAATTGAGCATGCTCGCTAGTTTACTCTATATATAAAGGCTGATAGTTTCGAAAGAAACTGTTTGGGGCTGCGTCGGTGGGAGTAACGAAATAATTTGGATATATCAACAAAGTTGAAATGGTAAATTGGCCACCGTATTGATTACAAAAGCTGACGTTTCGAGCGTTAGCCCTTCGTCGGAGCGAATACCGACGAAGGGTATTCTAAATATTATATTATTTCATTGTATATTTATAATACTAGGGTATTATAAATATACAATGAAATGTATGAACTGCGGTATTAGATACATATGATGCACGATCCTCGCAGTAGATAGCACTATTTAAGCAATAGCGAAAATCAGACCTGAAAAAAATATTTCATTGTATATATATCATTTTCACGGGTTTATTACGAATCAGCTCAACGGCCTGCTCCTAGTTGGCTTGTTAGCTCAATTGGTAGAGCGCTGCACTAATATCGCAGAGGTCAGTGGTTCGAATCCCGTACAGGCCTGATTTTTTTCAGGTCTGATTTTCGCTATTGCTTAAATAGCGCTATCTACTGCGAGGATCGTGCATCATATGTATCTAATACCGCAGTTCAAAATATATGAACTTCATATATTTCATTGTATAAAAGATATATATATATATATCTCCATATGAAAACCTTTTTGAAAACGGGTGTATATATATGCGCATATATATATATATATATATATATATATATTTTTTTTTTTTTTTTTTATGCCACAGGCTGTGAAGAATGAAACCGGCGATTGTAGTGAGACAATGACCCGAAAGGAGTGGAATGTCAAAGAGTTCATTGGTAACAATGCTCAACTTCGACTAGTCGACCTCAGCTCTGACGATTGGGCACACATCAATTTCGACGATCTGAGAGGAAACATAAGCTGCACAGTCTGAGAAAAAAAGATGACGGCCTAAACTGATCAGAGTATTATTAATGACCTTCTATTGGTCACCAGTTGTAGTTACTTGACATTGTTCGAGTCACGTTTCTCTCATGTGATCAACAAAGCAGTACTGGTAGTTTGTTTGTGCTGACTCTGTTCTCTCGTACATTTTTGCTGGTGCATATGATTTTGCTCACTTCTCTTTACAAGAGATTCAAGTCCCTCATGCAGCAGCACATGTATATCCAGGTTAACTGAATCAAATTTAATTGTCATAATCTTGCTGTCACACTTCAAAATTTAGCAAAGATAAAGGTACATCATGTGGATCACTGCCGAGCAAATAAAGCCTAACACTGTCTACTCACTATAAGAAGATTCGTTATCAGTGAGAGGGTCTTAATGGAGTGTGGCTGTTACTGCTAATGGTAAAACGTTTGGCCACTTTACAGCTAACGGTTAATATCATACCAGTTGTTGTCACCAGAAACTTTTTGTTACGGTGAACTCTTTTTGGGAGTGTCGGTTGAAATTTGTCAATTTTGACACCTAATGGCTAAATTTTTCGACCTTCTTGCGGCTATCGGTGAACCCCATTGAGACCCTCGTGTAGCCGATTGAAAACAAACAAGAAACCTTCTGTAAGCCAAAATAATTTTCACCTACTAATAAGTTAGCATAGAAAGCTATGCAAGATGTATAATATTGACATGATGAAACTGCAAGGAGTATTTACATGTAAATCCCCTCTTGAAGTTGTAAGTGATAAATCTGGAAATGCCATCAAAGTTACTTTGCTATACTTAAATTGAAAAGATTTCACTGCTCTTTTATTGATGAGTGGACAACCTATTCTATTTATGCCGCCCTTACATAGCTCCTACAAATTTCCTTTCTTTTTTGCGATTGGAAAGCTGCCTTTAAATCGAAGAGGACTTTGAAATAGGAGGCAACAATGCTATTTGAAAAAAAACGGCAGAGACGGCTAAGATTGGATAATATAACAACAGATTGCAAATGACAAACTTCGGAGATCTCGCCTTATCCTCTCTAAAAAGAACGCGCAGTGTTCATGAACGAAGTCGGGCTGACTCCGTTATAGGGCCAGACACAAAAATCCTATGTTTTTTTTTATTCATTTCTAGAGTCAATCGGGATTTTGAAAAAAATCGAGGAAGTTCAGAAAACTTAAGTATTTTTAGACGATAATTTTGAAAAAAAAGCTGATAGCATAAAAAATTTTTACTTGGTCCTTCTTCCAGTTTCCGAGCGGGCTCCATAAAAATGTCAAACTCTGCCAACCTGTCGTTATCGTTTGTTTGAAAGAGACTGATAAATGTAAGAATACGAAGCTGACGAACCACTGTTATTTTTTAGTAAATAATTGATAATTTTAAACCTGATTGAAGGAGCTTCCACACAATTTCACAGGAATCTCGCATTTTACGCAAATGAAGTGTTAATTTCTAACCATAATTAAGTCAAGTCGGGATTTTTAAAGACAATTTCGAGATTTAAAGAGACAAAAGTGAGATTTATCGACATTCTTTGGAGAATTTCCAGATAATTTTAAGCCATTTTTCGGGATTTTTGTATCTAGGCCTACTCTGTCGCAAATAAAGTATGCACACCATGCAAGTGGTCCCACCAGCTGAGCTTATTGCCGGGGTGCCACTCCATCCGAAGTAACCCAAGTCCCCCCAACAGTATTTTTCGGTAAAGAGGAATGAAATTTCCCCTGTGAACACTACAGCTCGTTTAAAGGATTTTCTTGTGTGAAGAGTAACTGGGCAGAACCTTCCCTTAAGAGCAAATGACGATGATCGACCTGCACCCGAGCCTCGGTTTAGGCAGAACTTGGTGTAAGGCTTGTACGAAAAGCTCCTGGTAAGAAATAATCCCAATGTTCATATATCTGCGTCGTAAAGTTTTCGTATTCCTCTAAATATGTACTGTACCTTTCATTTGGTTTGGCGTGCAACCATGGCCGATCAAGTACGATTTACCTTGTTTGCAGCGAGTTATTGCCCTGAAGATTCCTACGTATCATGCACATCTCTGCAAGATCCATGGCTTCTAAGCATTTCTCAGCACAACATCCAGATTTTGTTGCCTTAAATATACAGAAACCCACAGAATTGATGAATATCTCGGAACTTATGAGTCGATATTAGCCTAAATCTCAGACGGTCTGAATCCACTTGCTCAAATATCCGTCAAAATTACGAGGGAGCCTTGGATCGTCAGAGAACTAGGCTAAATAATCGCCTTCGTGCCTTAATTTTGCAGTAAATGACTGTCGATCGTAAACAACAAAACAGCGAACGGCGGAAACAAATCACCCAAGCAACCTCTTTTCCTCTCTCTACCAAAAACGAGCAAAACGTTTACTCTTCCCCACTTCTTCTACTCTATATGGCATAGCCAGCAACGAAATAATATCGATTGATTGTTTTTTTTTAAGTCGTTACGCTGTTGGCTGTTTTGGTGTTTACGTCCACTCTGTAATGGGTATTTCGAACCCAGTCTCTCTAATAAACGACACCAAGGAATGCGTTACGATATGTCATTGCGGGAGTTCGTGATACTTCCTTATCTAATTACCACAATTATCGCTTTGGTTCTAAGAGCCTTTCCTTCTTTCAAAGAAGCAGCATAACACTTCTCGCGATCGCAACCTCCAGGTTTTTTCACTTTGCGAACTTTTCCTACGACAGTTACGTGTCTCTTTGTTTACTAGGTTAGAAATGTCAACTTATCCTTTTTTACGTATGATGCACGATCCTTCGCAGTAGATAGCACTATCTATGCAATAGCGAAAATCAGACCTGAAAAAAATCAGGCCTGTACGGGATTCGAACCACTGACCTCTGCGATACCAGTGCAGCGCTCTACCAATTGAGCTAACAAGCCAACTGGGAACAGGCCGTTGAGTTGATTCGTAATAAACCCGTGAAAGTGATAAATGAGGATCGTGCATCATATGTATCTAATACCGCAGTACAAAAAAAAAAAAAAAAAAAAAAATTTATGAACTTCATATATTTCATTGTATCTTATTTATCACTTTCACGGGTTTATTACGAATCAACTCAACGGCCTGCTCCCAGTTGGCTTGTTAGCTCAATTGGTAGAGCTCTGCACTAGTATCGCAGAGGTCAGTGGTTCGAATCCCGTACAGGCCTGATTTTTTTCAGGTCTGATTTTCGCTATTGCTTAAATAGCGCTATCTACTGCGAGGATCGTGCATCATATGTATCTAATACCGCAGTACAAAAAATATATGAACTTCATATATTTCATTGTATCTCATTTATCACTTTCACGGGTTTATTACGAATCAACTCAACGGCCTGCTCCCAGTTGGCTTGTTAGCTCAATTGGTAGAGCTCTGCACTAGTATCGCAGAGGTCAGTGGTTCGAATCCCGTACAGGCCTGATTTTTTTCAGGTCTGATTTTCGCTATTGCTTAAATAGCGCTATCTACTGCGAGGATCGTGCATCATATGTAAACGACACTAAGGAATGCGTGACGATATGTCATTGCGGGAGTTCGTGATACTTCCTTATCTAATTACCACAATTATCGCTTTGGCTAGAGCCTCACCTTCTTTCAAAGAAGCAGCATGACACTTCTCGCGATCGCAACCTCCAGGTTTTTTTCACTTTGCGAACTTTTCCTTCGGTAGAAACGTGTCTCTTTGTTCACTAGGTTAGAAATATCAACTTCTCCTCTTTTATTATTACCACTTGCATAATTTGGTTAAGATGATAACAGTACTAAGAAGGTATGATGAAACTTTTTAAATTGCAGACGATTTGTGTCTTTGTCAGATATTTTAAAATCAGAACTTGAAATATCCTATATTATCAGGTCAGGCATTCCTTCCACCTTCCCCGTACATAGTAAAGGCTTAAAATAAGAGTCTGAATAAGAAAAATTACGTAAACTCGGCTCTTCATGTTACAATTCTTGTTTACATCAACAAATTTATCAAAATACATCGAAATGAAAATTGCCTTTTTTATTGATCCTCTAACTTCCCAATAGACGGCAGTGCAAATCCAGCTCACTATCTAATACGTGCTCTTCACAATGTTCAGCCTTTATACTTGCTTTGTGTTCACCGCCCAAAGCCCAGTTGAATTCCCTGTCTTCCTCTACGTCTTAAGTCGGAAACTTGTCAAATTCTTCTAAGATGGGGCAAACCTCCTGGACTGATCTTCAACTGTGATAAAATGAGGTTTTAGTTCTCTAATTTTTGCACGTTTCCGGCGTTGGGTTTTTGAGGTCAGTTCGTTCCTATCTCGTTTTTCACTTTGGATGAGTCGGAAAAATTCACTTTTGGATTACACTGATATATTGTTTTTTTCAGCGACGTCCACGAGTTTAGCATCATATGAAACACTGGAGGAAAAATACTTGGAGGAGCTTTTAATTGCTCTTTGGCCGCGTTAATAGGTATTGAATTGTTTAGACTGTACAAGCTGGCAAGCAGTTTTCCGGCTATTCACTATTCACAACGAGATCTGTTACTTCGAGAACATCAAATAATTCCTCTACTTTTCCGCCTAGATCAACTGCAGTGTTTCTGAATTGAGAATTATTATCCTCAAACATAAAGAAAAACGTTCTACGTTCTGTTTTTGAAGTTAGGGAAGAGCTAATTAGATAATAATAATAATAATAATAATAATAATAATGACCTTATTAGTATACTTCCACATAGTGGCTCTTCGCTACTAATATAAAAACTAACTATATGCATAATACTTACAATAAATCAAAATTGATAAAATAGTGAATAATAAAAACTATACTAGATTATCCATTGCATGTCAGTATGTGTCTCTTAAGATTTATACAAAAAAGCGCATGGTCACTGCAATTCCTTAGCTCCATAGGAAGCTTATTGAAAGCTTCTGCAGCTTGATCTTGTAGAGTGTTCTTCTCAATTTTGTTGGCAAGTTCTAATTTTGGTGCAGCTAATGACCTAAGACTATAACAATTTACGACGTGTTGCTTGAGTTTTAGTGGAAAGTCCTCATTGTATAATGACTTGTGCGCTAGCTTAGCTATATTAAATTCAAAACGCTCTTTGATTGTGAGCCAACCTGGGTTTCTAACATCCTGGAGTCCAGCAAATTTAGTTAACACAAAACCCGCACACGTATTCTGTACTCTTTGAAGGCGTTTGGTCTGGTACTCTGGGAGAGGACTAAACACAACGTTGCAATAATCCAGTTTAGAGACTATAAGACTTTCCACCATTCGTTTTCTTATGTGGTATGGTGCGAATTTTTTTAGTTTCCGTAGTACTGCTAGAGCACCATAACACGATGACAACAGATTCGTTATGTGTTCTTGCCATGTTAGTTCCTGATCCAGATAAACTCCAAAAGCTTGGTGCTTGAGACTTTCTCAAGTTTAGTGTCACCGCAGTATACATCTGCAGAAAAATCATTTAAAGAGTGTGCGTGCGTCAATTGTCTTGTCGAGAGAAGCATCCATTTCTTTTTTCCTGAATTCAACGCCACATTGGACGATTCAGAGTAACTGCTCAGGCCTCTTATTGTCTGATTAGCATCCTTTATGCACGCCTCTACTTCATGCGGCTTCGAGTGGTGAAGCAACGTGGTATGATCAGCATATTGGAAGCATTTGCAACTTAACTTTTTCTGGAGGTCTGCTACATAGATATTGAAAATTAACGGTCCTAAGATCGATCCTTGAGGGACGCCGAAGCACGTTTCCAACCGCTGAGAACGCTTGTCATCTAGCATTACATACTGTTGTCTGCCCGTGAGATAGGAGGTCATCCAGGTTAGAAAATCCTTTGAAAAACCCATTGAGTGCATTTTATAAATAACTGACTTGAAGTTCACAGTATCAAAAGCTTTCGAGTAATCTGCAAGAATCATGAGAGTTACTTCGCCGCGACGCATTGCACGTGTAATATCGTCTCTAATCCCCAGTAATGTTGTGGCCGTTGAGTGATTCTTTCTAAATCCTGAGATGTTTTCACCAAAAAGTGCTCTTTCTTCAATGAATCCAATTGTCGGATGGGCTACCAGCCTTTCAAAGATTTTGGACAGGGCTGGGAGGATGGATACAGGTTGATAGTCATGTTTAGCCATTGGTTGATCTATCTTTGGTATTGGTGAGATTCGCACCACCTTCCAGTCAATAGGGAAATAATTATTTCTGATACAGTAGTTAATTATATGTGTGAGGGGACCTGCTAACAGCTCTGCAACTGGTTTCAAAAACTTCACTGGGATATTATCTGGACCTGTTGAACTGTCCGTTCTTAGTAATGTGATTTCACGTAAGACCTCTACATGGGTTACCTCGCGTAGCTTGAAAGGGGCGGAGTCGCTAACATCACCCAGTGAATTTACCAGATATAATAGGTCATCGACAGAGTCCCCTGAAGATTTCCCTAAGGTTCTCTCTGCTGTGGTAGCGAAGAATGAGTTGAGCTCATCAGGATCGGCCATGAGTGGCTTAGTACTGGGATGCAGCACTCTGTGAATTGTACGCCAGATTTCTTTTGGTCGCTTTGAAGAAAACGCGTTATCAAAGAACGATTTCTTAGCCTGCCTTATCTTAGTTTTCAGAGTGTTCCGAGTAGTACGAAATGCCTCCCATATATTGTTGTCATTTGATTCATGTGCTCTTTTGCGTAACTTATTGCGTTGGGTCTGCAGCTCACGGATTTCGTGATCAGCTATCCAAGGAGCGGGTGGACGTGTAACTTTCACTCTTCTTAGAGGAGCATGTGTTTCAATGCATTCTGTAACTAGAGAGTTAAGCGTTGTAACCATACCATCTGGACATCCCACGCCATAAACAATATTTAGAGGCAAGGCTGAAAAGTCCTCTTTATACGATCGCGAGTTAAGATTCTTTTCGTTTCGAATAAACTTGTAGCGTGGGAGAAATCTTGTAATACGCATACTGATGGTAGCATAAGGCGCATCATGATCACTGATAGTGGGGCATGGCAGAACGTCTGTGTATGATACTTTGGAAGGCGAATTTGAAATCAGATGGTCAATCAGAGACTTTGAAGTCCATGTAGTTCTAGTGGGTTTAGTGACATGGTTAGTTAGATTTAACTCTTTGAGTATATCCATATATTAGCGGGTGATGTTATCTTCTTTGTCAAGCAAGTTGATGTTGATGTCGCCAGTTACAATTAATAATCCGTCCCAAGTAGAGACAATCTGGGACAAAAGATCCTCAAAACAGCAGAGCCAGTCACGGGTGTCCATTGTCAGATTAGACCTATAGATCGTCCCTACAAGTAACTTGCTGTTCTTATTCCGACCTTCGCATTCCAGTCATAAGTGCTCAAAGTCCGATTGCAGCCTTTCGATGTCCTTTCGGCGCTTGAACTTGAGATTATCTCGTATATAAGCTCCAACACCGCCGCCTTTCCTTTTTTGTCTATTTCTATAGGTTGCGGTAAAACCCGGTATATAGACGTGTTGCAGTAAGAGTGGCTTGTCATTAAGCCAGGTTTCAGACAACATGACAACATCAAAAGGATAGTCGTTCATTAGCAACTGCAGCTTGTCGAATGTTGATGTCATGCACTGTGTGTTCAAATGCATAAGCGACAAGTGGGAAGGGTTAGCAGTAAGCGCAGACAGATGTATGCTCTCATCGCATGTTTTTAGAGCACCAGCATCCGACTGGGATTCATCTAATATATTCCTCTGTCCATAGAATGGTAATTCTGTTAAACTACATTTTGGACAAGTCCATGAAACAGGCTCATTTCCACCGCTGAGAGATTTATAAAATGCAGCGGATACTACACATCGAGCATGCGTGAGGCTTCTACACACTTCGCATCCAAAGCGCTTTTGATTTCGTTTCACTGTTTTGTCGCACTGAAAACATGATTGTGCAGACGATCCATTCAGCCGAGTAGACAATGAATGTTGACGCCGTGGAGAACAATTAGTTCACTCACCGGAACCGCTTGTATTGTTTCTAGGGCCAGGGTTAAGTTTAAATACCAAGTCCCCTTCTAGAATACAGTGGAATGTACGCTTAGCCGAACTAGTGCTCACACTCAATTGTTTTTCATTCGGAAACAACTTCTTCAAACAAACCAATGGTGTAGCCATGGGCACCAAAATGGGACCTAGCTATGCCAATCTTTTTGTGGGTTTTGTCGAACATCAATTTTTCAGCCAATACAACGGGTCCAAACCTGAACTCTGCGGTCGCTACATCGACGACTGTACCGGCGCTACCTCCTCTACCAGAGAGGAGCTCACTCAATTCATAACCGCAGTCAATTCTTTTCACCCGGCTCTGAAATATACCTGGGAAATTTCTGACAATTCTTTATCCTTCTTAGACATCAAAGTCAGTTTCAATTGAAGGTAACGGTGTAAGCACTAGTGTGTATTACAAACCTACAGACTCGCATAATTACTTGTTATATTCGTCTTCGCATCCATCTCACGTTAAGAATTCTATTCCTTTTTCTCAGTTTCTAAGACTTCGTCGTTTATACAGTGATGACTCTGATTTCCACCACAAGTCAGAGTCAATGTGCCAGTAAACGTGGTTACCCTGTTTCTGTCGTTCGAGCGGGTTACCACAGCACCCAACTTATTGATCGACATTCAGCACTACAAACGTCGCATGAGGAAGATTCCGACCGCATTCCATTCACTCTCACGTTTCACCCTCACAACCACTCAGTTAAATCCATCATTCTTAAAAACTTTAAATTACTTCAAAACGATCCAGAGACAAGCACTATCTTTTCGCAGCCTCCGCTCATTTCATTCAAACGCGACAAAAACATAGGCAATTTTTTGGTCAGAAGTTCTTTTCAGACTAATGACCAACCAGGCACTTTTAAATGCGCTCGTGCACGATGCAAAACGTGTCCTTTCATTCACAACACTGATAAAATAACGGGACCTAAACGATCCATTAAGATCACCGATCACTTCACGTGCACCTCCGCCAATGTAATCTATTGCATAACTTGCACTTATTGCAAAAAGATATACATCGGCGAAACAGGCAGAAGATTAGGTGACCGATTCCGAGAACACCTTCGAGACGTGGAAAGGAATGACAAGGACACATCGAAACCAGTCGCTAGACACTTGAATTTACCTAATCATTCTAAGCAACATATGGCAATCTGCGGTCTTTCATTACACTTAGGCAGCACGGAAAGCGTAAAAATCTTGAACAAAAGCTCATCTTTCAAACCGGCAGTCTAAATCCCACAGGGATCAACGAACGCTTTTCATTCCACTAATTTATTCTTGTTTTTCTCGTTTCCACGTTCCCACCAATAACGTTGCTCCATTCTCTGCCTTTAAAAGCACACACAACCCACAATTCCCCTATTCGCTCCGACGAAGGGCTAACGCTCGAAACGTCAGCTTTTGGAATCGTTACAGTGGCCAATTTACCACTTCAACTTTGTTGATATATCCAAATTAGAGTAATACATGCACGGGCGTTTGTTCCGTTTGATCTTCACTACGAAAATTAAGCGTTTAGCAGTAAATTGCCCAACACCATGACAATAGATGACATCGCTCTGACAGGACTGACAAGACAATGGATAGAAATGACTGGAATCCGAGGCATCCTTGAGAAAACTAACGTCTAAAGTTGCAGAGCGTGACAAACCCGCTAACCAAAGGTTTAAACTTGGTATATCCAACGAAATTGCAGCATTTCCTGACGAAAACGACCTCCATGCTGAACGTCGAGTGTTTAAAGGCCCATTAAATTGGCATACGTGCCCACATGACCCTGAAGACAATTGTGCATTGTTATTGTGGTTGTTTCCTTTGTTCCCTTTGATCAGCAGAAATGCCGTCTCCCAAGGAATAGTCGACCATGAGCTATCCAAAATCCGCTTTAAAGGCGAGACCAAGCCAGTTTCCTGATAAAAAATCCTTTCCAAAGATCCAGCCATCGGTTAAAAAACAGTCCCTCATGCTTAGAAGCGCAGTAGGAGCATGATACGAGAAGGCAAAAGAGCAAAATTGGGGAACCTGTGAACAGACGTCTGACCCTCATTACGAATTCACGAAAAAAAAAATGCTATGTTACCTTCAAAGTTGCCGCTTTGTGCCTTGCTACCGCTGAAGCTTCCATTTTCAGAAAGGACCACTTTGTCATTGTCCTCACAACCTTCAGCGCTAGAAGTTTCTACTTCTTGTTCTTTAGAAGCTCTATGCTCAGGCGAGAGTGGTGCAGTGTTTCAGCTCTTGAAGAGTCTAACGATTCGTACTCGGTCGAGGCTTCCCTTTTCCGTTTAGCAGGCGTGCTTGCTAAGAGAGGTTGAAATACCTCCACGGCTGACTCTTCTATTCTCGCAGCTCTGCTCTCAAAGCTTTCTTCGGTAACTGATGTTTCTACCAAAGGCTCTTCGGCGAAACTTGAAAGAATCGAGTGACAGAGGCTCTTCTGCAACCGAACTAGAGTAATCCATATCCATAGCCGTTCATGTATTCCTATTTCAGTTTGAAAAACCTAACGATTTCCTCGACAGCATGGTGCGGGTGTCGGAAATTTCAAAACTCCTACGTCATCGGGCATACAAAAGAATTTCGTATGGGGTGTGCATATTACCCAATAAACAAACGACACGGGTTAAATTATCTCAGTTCAAAATAGTCGTCACACATTCTTCAGGGTTCATGCAGGTCAGCTATTTGACAAGCCAGGCTCAACAAATTCAGTTAGTGAAAAGATATGGCAACAACACGTGGTAGAGGGTCCTCACTACCTTACTCGAAAGAAGGAAAAAGGGAAAAGCGGCACCATTCCCGCAGAAAGTGGTACTTCGCGAAAGCAGAGAATATTGACCGGCAATAGAGCATTTTGATTGGTTGATTTTAGTTATCGGCCCTCTGACTGCCCGAGTCGTGTAATAAAACAGTTTAAAAACTTCGAAACTCAGCTATTACCACTTTTGATTACACTGCCACTTAACCCTAAAGTTGTGTTTGTGTCCATGTCCGTTGTGATAAAAAATTCTTACTTTGAAATGCATCTATCAATTTATGATCCATTTTCTGTACAGTGGCTTTGTTTTAGAAGAGTGAAATAGTTCAAAAACACTAAGCTCAAAGCCACAAGATAAATTGCCAAGTACAGTATTTTCATCATCATTTTTTTTTTTCCTAAGGGGAGTAATTGTTCTTACGGCTTTTTCCTTTGTTTGGCATTAAAGATTTCCCCATTTCAATGGACACGATGTCCTCCAGCCGTATATCAGCTCTGTCAAAAAGGAGAAGGCAATTAAGCGCCGAATTCATGGCGCACTCGTCGAAAGAGCCCTTCAAGCTGAAGTGGCAGAAGAAGACAACGGTATAGTTCCTACAACTAAGAGAAGGCGATAAAAGGTGCAAGTTATTTTGGAAATTCTGTCACTTTTGGTTAAATACCTTACCAACAGCTTACAAATGATACAGAAAAATGTTTCTGCGTGGAAAGCAATCGCTGCTATCACTTTAAATTGTTCTTATATGGCTTCTTTTCCTCTTTCTTTCGATCAGATCACTCCATAATTTCGCGCATCAATGCGCAATGTTATTGCGCAATGTCTTCTGGGGGTCATAATGTCTCTGCCGCATCACTGAAAGGAATCCCTTTTGATGGTGCTGATCTAATCATTATACAGAAACAGAAAGTAAGCTCAGCGCTTGTTTTTTTGTTTTCTTTTTCTTTTTTCTTAAATTCTCTTAATAATATTCTTACATGGAAATGAGGCTATTGTTAACCGCTTTTTTCAAATTTGTCAACTTTCCAGAACCGGAGTGAGGAAAAATTAAAGTTTACTTTAAGGCAGATATGTGGCCTGAACACAAGGCTAAAGATGCCTCAATACATCATTGTTGTAAGAGAAAGAGATGAATCCCTTACACAATCCCTGGAGGAATGTACCCCGGGAGGGAAGGCTTACACATTGTATGTTGCCTGGGGTAGGATGTCTGCTAAAGGTAACATTTTCTTTGAGTTAATTTGTCATTTAGTTGAGAAAATTTCCAATTTCCATTTAATGTTAAGTCTTGATTTAGTGATAAATTACAGGACTCAGTGTGGCATGATTAAATCTCTCGCAAACAGCTGGCCCTGGACTGACAGATGTCGTCCAAAAAAAATTGTATCATTATCGTTGGCACACCATCGAAAAGTGCCACAAATTGGTTTGTGGCTGAGAATGAGGTGGTCCTCATGCAGAACATTACAAAGTTTTTCGTGCCTCCGAGCGGGATTGTATTAGATTTTGGAGAAACGTATACTCTAGGTAAGACACAATTATACAAATAAAATGTACTAAAGTTGCACATTTTACAGACATTGAGTCCTTCATTTTCTGTGCCATAATACAGGTACTAAATTGCTAAAAGAAGTGAGACAAAATTGCTGACTTGCAGTAATCTGCAGTCAACTCATCTTTAAACAATGCCAATAGCTGCAAAAAGTAATAACTTGTTCATCCCTTGTTTTTATGTGTTTCAGTGAGTTCTTGTCTGAAACCGTCGGTTCAAAGGAACGTGAACTTATTATCCGTATATAATGACGATAAGCCTGTCTCTGGTTTTAGGAAAGAAGCTGTCACCCTGAGCCGTTCAGCCTGCGAGGGATCAGGGTCCAAAGATAACGACGAGTAGAGATTTTTTTTAGCAAGACAATTGTACTGAATGTAGATTTATTATCGCTTCGCCGGAAATATTATTTGAGTGAAAGTTTCGAACAGATCAGTCAAGAGTCATTTCAATGAGGTTGACCGTTAGCCGTTAAAAACCAAACAAATTTAGCCGTTAGGCGAAAAGATTTTGAAAAATTTTGACCGTTTGTCTTAAAAAAGTTTAGCGTGAGATTTTTTTCATTTGAACGCAATGGAAAGGAATTTGCCGTTAGCCGTAAAAACCATTACCCTATTGAGACAGTTTTATCAAAGAATGTTTGATACTGACTTTGCACACATGAATAACAGTCGAGTATTGCTTAAACATTTCTATATGGACCCAGTGTAGCCTAAAATGTTTGTAATTACTTCGTGTACGCGTGATTAGGTATTACATGGAAACTTCCATGCACCTGCTTTTGACATGAATCAGATACTATTTTGAATATTTAAATGAGTATTAAATGGAAATTTCTATAAACCCGTTTTGGAAAGGAATCGGACACTAAATTTTTAGCAAATCAGTCAGTATTACTTACAGTGGAAACCCGATTTCTCGAACCTCCAGGGGAAACGCAAATTGGTTCGAGAAATCGGGGGTGAAATTACAAGTGAAACAAATCCAAGGGAAACAAGGTTTGCTTCGAGATATCGGGAGGTTCGAGAAACCGAGGGTTCGAGAAAGCGGGATTCCACTGTATAAAATTCCATGCACCCATTTTAGCGTAGAAAGTTTGAAATTATTATTATTTTTTACATGTGAAAGAGTATTACAAGGATATTTCCATGTATCCGCTTTGGTCAGGACTGTTTGATACTGTTTGTATACGTGAATAATATAAGTATCGCATGGAAATTTCCATGGACCATTTTGGTGAGGCACTATTCGGCACAATGAAATCGTAAAAGTGTTACATGGAAATTTCCTTGCACCTGTTTAAATTGGTTCTGAATGATTGATACTGTTTGTATACGTGAATGAGTATTACATGGAAATTTCTAAGTACCCGTTTTGGCCGAGAACGTTGAAACTGTTTTGATTCAGAATGATTGATACTGTTTTGTATACGAGAGTAAGTATGACATGTACATGGGAAATTCCATGGACCCGTTTTGGCCACTGAAAAGTGTCTGAAATTATTTTTTTTTACGCGTAAATAGGTATTACATGGAAATTTCCATCTACCCGTTCAATTTTGTTTAACAATGATTGATACTCTTAAGTATGCGTGAATGAGTATTACATGGAAATTTCCATGGTCTTTTTGTGTGGCACAAATGTATTGAAATCATAAATACTGCTGACAAGTTTCTTCTCTCAAAATAAATCGACTTTAAAATGGTTAAGTTAACCATTCGAGACATATATGTGCTGCTGTTTGGGCGAGTTATCATAATATTAGGGTACCGTTCACTACTGATAACTGGAAAAGTAGACGCTAACATGCTCATTTTTTTACTGTTTAGTAACAAGTTGAAAGACACCGATAAAAGTATTTTGAAATTAACTGAAAGAAATATAAATTGTGATGGCCAATTGAGTCACTGAAATTGTTGCTTGAGCCGTAAGTCTTAGTTCATGGACAGCTGCTCGGTGACGTTGACGATTCTTTGCTTTAACCTTAGCAATTATACCATGGCAAAGTTTGATTTTTTTCCAAATTTCTTACTTCAGAAAATCTGTACTTAAAAAGTTACGTGTTTAACGGAATGAGACACTATCAGCCCATAGTGCCCGCCCGCGGAAAATACCCGGATGGATAGTGCCCGTCCGCGGAAAATACCTGGATTGATAGTACTCATCCGCGAAAAATTTTGAATAGTTTGACGGCCGCGAAGTTATGCAGATCGGAAAAACAGTGACTTTTCAATTCTGACAGGTATAACGTATTATTTAGCCAATGTACGGTTGCGAATTATTGACATTTGTGGCAAGCTGTAGGCGCGGAGGAAAATTTAGTGGTGAACAATAAAAACAATAATAAAAGCTGATAGTTTCGAAAGAAACTGTTTGGGGCTGCGTCGGTGGGAGTAACGAAATAATTTGGATATATCAACAAAGTTGAAATGGTAAATTGGCCACCGTAATGATTACAAAAGCTGACGTTTCGAGCGTTAGCCCTTCGTCGGAGCGAATAGAGGAATTGTGGGTTGTGTGTGCTTTTAAAGGCAGAAAATGGAGCTACGTTATTGGTGGGTGCATGGCAACGAGAAAAACATGAATAAATTAGTGGAATGAAAAGCGTTCATTGATCCCTGTGGGATTTAGACTGCCGGTTTGAAAGATGAGCTTTTGTTCAAGATTTTTACGGCTTTCCGTGCCACCTAAGTGCAAGGAAAGACCGCAGATTACCATATGTTGCTTAGAATGATTAGGTAAATTAAAATGTCTAGCGACTGGTTTCGATGTGTCCTTGTCATTCCTTTCCACGTCTCGAACGTCAAATTTCCCCTTGGAAATTTGACGTTCTTAAAACTAGCATATTTGTTTTTAGAATATCAAATTTCCGCGAGGCAACTATCAGCCGATAGTTCCTCGACAGAAACACTCTATTGTTTAAACATTCGGCGCTCCATTATAGAACCACAATCATATGAATAATTACAGTTTATTTTCCGAAAAAAGACGCCAGCAAGTCACGAGAAATGGCTTCATCCTATCATTAACATAGGGAAATATTTTGTTATTTCGATTTCCTATACACTTTTGCAAATAGACAATAAATTAAGAGCCTCATAACATTGCATTTTGGAGAGAATATTTACAAAATGTCTCCTCATACACTGAACACCTGCTTCATGAAAGGAAATGTGCTGCATTATCTCCTGCGATGTTTTTCTCTTTCACTCTCTCGTTTCCTTTTTAATACCGCTGGACTAATCTGTTTAACTGAACTGAACACTTTATTTAAACACGATGGAGTATTCAGCAGAGCTGGTGGGGTCGTGTATTTAGGAATAAAAATGTATTTAAGAATAATTTCGTAATGAGCAAGGAGAAAAAAAACACAGCCCTCTCAAATGCCTCAAATGACGCTGGCGCAGAATATGACAGCCCTTAACTTCATTTATAGGTGGATAGAGGGATGGACTGTTGTGTGAGAGGTCGAGCGCTCGAGCCTCGGCCGGACCAACACTCAAGGTCTTAAATCAAGTTTGAACAATATGCTACCTTTCTATATATCAAGAAATGGTAAGTTACTCTAGTCTTCTCGGATAGGGACGAATAAATGGAAGTCCCGTCTCCTGCAGGGTTAGGGGTAGGAGACGTTAATTTCCCATGCATGAGATTACTGCGTGATGGATGTCCTCCCCTGGGGTGGTTGCTGGGTGGGAACTGGCCCTGAAAAGCCCCCATGGGGAGTGGTCAATTAACATATGTATGTATGTATGTATCTATGTATGTATGTATGTGTGTATCTATGTATGTATGTTTGCGACGAATCTCTAGAGACACAGGTAACAACGTTGAAAGGAACAAATGCTATTGGACGAACAAAAGAAGTTACGGAATGAGATATCTACTGTTTACGTCCATCACCATGGGGGCAATGACATAACGTGCAAACCACCTGTCATCGCTATCTTCATCAAACCTGAAAGTGAATCAGGTGAAAACAGGAAGTCGCTCATACCACGAAACGTTAAACATGTCCTGCATCATGTCTGCTAATTTCAAGCGTTGTCTCAAGTTCCACCTGCTTTTGGCGTTCGCCGTGGCCAACCATTTTTCAGGTTAACCTTTTTCGATGATATACTTTAAGCATTTCAAATGTTTAGTGCGCGCGTACGGTGTTTTTACACCGTACAAAGCACTTTCCATGTGGTATTATGTTTGTTATATACACACTAAGATTGAACACCCTCCTTAAATTATGACAAGCATTATTTGAACAAATGTGGTCAAACAACAATCTCTGAAAGAAAGCAGCTTCGTAAAAAGGGAAAGAGCTCAAATAAAATCCAAAAGTTATGAATCCAAAAGTTACGAATCGTGGATAACGAAACGCTTTTCGCCCATGGCTTTCGCCGAGACAGGAACTTTCAATACTAACGATGGAAGAAATGCGAATAAAAACTATTTGCAAAGCGATGGCCTGTGCGGTGTGTAAAATCCAAAAGTTATGAATCCAAAAGTTATGAATCGGGGATAACGAAACGCTTTTCACTCATGGCTTTCGCCGAGACAGGAACTTTCAATATTAACGATGGAAGAAATGCGAATAATTAACAATTATTCCACGAGCGCGCGTTGGATATGAGATGATAGATAGCCAACGAGGCGCGTAGCGCCGAGTTCGCTATAATCATCTCATATCCAACAAGCGCGAGTGGAATAATTGCTTTATTATAAAAAACTCCCCCAAGATATTAGACGAATCTTCTCGACTTAATTTTTTAAGAAGAAACCGAATGTTGCAATGTACAGATATTAGACTATGGTATATTGGCTCATATACTGTAATGGCTAAGCCAATAAAAAGTCTTGAGTTGCATTATCCAATGATCCAGTTTTTAATAAAAACTATTATTAAAAACTAGATCATTAGATAATGTAATTCAAGACTTTTTATTGGCTTAGCCATTATGGTATATCAGCCAATATACCATAATCTACAAATATGGCAAGCATACGTGTCAGCTTAAAATTAAAAGGGAGCTAAAAATTTAATAAAATTTAATAACTTAATTTAACGTTTTTAATAAAACAATTATTCCACTCGCTCTTGTTGGATATGAGATGATTGTAGCCAACTCGGCGCTACGCGCCTCGTTGGCTATCTATCATCTTATATCCAACGCGCGCTCGTGGAATAATTGTTAATTATAACATAGCCTTACAAAAGCGCGCGTTCTGATTGGCTCATACGCTCAATCCATTTTCCCGTGGGTTGCACGCTGACGTCAGTTTGTTTTGCTTTTTTTTTGTCCCGGCAACTTTTTCGTCGATGTTGCCACTACATACAACATAATTCCTGTTTTATGTGAGATTTTTGCAAGTGAAATATGAAAAAATCTTGTAATTTTTCCGGAGATGAGGAAGATGATTCTTGTGAGCAGCCAAATTTCGAGCTAAATTTTTTGACCAGCTAAGAGTTCGAGATTTGCGAACTTAAGCAAACAGGAGCTTAACCAGCTGGTTGAACAAAGACACTAAGAAAAGACCAAGAAAACAACAAACTGGTCTGTATCAACCCTTTGAGGTGAGTAATAAATAGCATCAATTTTAGAACTTGAAGTGTGTTTCAGCGATTTAGTAACAATAAAATTCTGTACAAGCGTTCATTGTAAAACTTTTCCGGCGTGCGAAACCATTTAAATGCTTCCGGCGATCAAAACTGAACTTGTGAGTTGTTCAAAATGTACTTTCCTATAAGCCTTAGTTGTCTGTTATTTTACTGTACTAAATAAATTGTTAGTCTGAGATCGAAAAAACGCAAATTTTCTCACCGCAATGATTCAGGAAAATTGTTGCTGTGGTACTTGGGAGGTTTGCTAACCACTCAAGAAGCTAGATGTCGCACTCGGCTATCGCCTCGTGCGACTCTTACGCTTCTTTCGTGCTTAGCAACCTCCCGCGTGCATCCATAACTCGATGGTTGCACGCTGCAAGCTAACCATTTCTTAATTTGTAAAGCGCTGGCTTGTGCGGCGTACCAAAACCGCGCCAACCAGCCTTTAATGAGAACTTCAACTTGCCGTACGGCTCACACGTGGAAAAACATGATACGAGATGATGGAAAAGTGCAAAAATAACGTGCATGCACGATTATTTAACGTGAATTGACAAATCGAGATGGCGTAAAGTGCTAAAATAACGTGCATGCACGATAATTTAACGTGAATTTACAAACATACTTAAAGAATCTCACGAAAGTGATAAATTATTGTGCATGCACGTTATTTTAACGATAAACCATAAAACAGGCCATGAACAATGAAACCCGAAATCGACATAAAAATAGCAAATAACCTTGGAAAGTAAGTTCAAGGCGATTTTCCGATATTAAAGTACCCAAAAATAGACACAGTCGGCTAAGACGTCACGTGGTTTTAATGGAGTGTTTACATCACAAAGCATTAGAAAATGGCGTCGCGATCTTGCTTCGGTTGTAAGGATCATGATGGATGTTGCTCTTGTTTCTTCACACAAGGAAATTTTGAATGGTCAAAATCTTTTGGAAATTGTCCAAAGGTATCTCTTGATACAATTTCGAAGCGTTTAGAGAATGGAGGAAAGAAAAATGCCCGCAAGAAGAGTTATAAGTTTTTCAGAGAAGGCTGTGTATGATGTTTACCCTTCGACCTCTGCCGCGGGTGAAAGTCTCGTGAAAGCTCGCTGTTATCGATCGCTTCGCAAGAATGAAGAACCCCGCCACTTAGTGGTGAAAATGAAAATGGAGATCGAGCAGTTGTGGCTCAGGTGCACTGGTCGTGCAAGGGAGGAAGCGGTGGACTTTTGTGTTTTTCTTTCTGATACAAATGAAATGTGTGTCGATAGAATCCCGTTTGTTGATACCTACTGGTCCACCCAATTACTACCTAAATTGAAGGAATTCTATTATGATTATGCCTTAAGATATCTTGTTCAGCATTTTACAGTAAATGATTAGAGTTGAAATGGTGGAAACTATTCTCAACTAATATTTTTCTACCAGCACTTTATAGTGTGATTTTGGCCTCTGTTTCCTCTTAGCAAAAACATTTTACATACCTTTATGATGCATAAAGGTGAAGAGATTCTGTTAGTCAATAAAACTTTTATTTTACTACCAGCACTGTATAGTGTGCTGCAGGCTTCTGTTTCCACTAGGCAAAAACATTTTAAATACCCCTATGATGCGTTAAGGTGAAGAGATTCTATTGGCCAATAAAACTTTTTGTGAATTCCAATTGGCTGCACATGAAGTATGGGCAAATGTATGAAGTACGTAACAGTAACATAGAAATCATAGGCATGTGGCAATAGTGGGCAAATCATACTGTGAAAGGCACATTACATTTCCTGTGTTTATACATGTTATTTTCTCTCTATAGTCTTCTGTTGTAGAACACCACAGTTGGGAAATCAAAGTAAAATCTAAGGGTGTCTTTGTTGACTAGCAGAAGAATAATTATCTTTCGTGATATTTCATCTTTAGAAAGTACTGGGTTTAAGAAATTAGAAAGGAAACAGGCAACACTATGTCTGATTAATACTGCCAAACATAGAAACTGGAACGACAGAGTGGAAAATTCTGAATCTTCGAGCTTTACCTATAGCTCTTTCAACATGAATGTGATGCTATGTTATTGTCTGGGTCCTGATTACATCGCCCTCTTCAAATCCCGTTTTGTCCTCCAAGAAGGGAGGAATATTCAATTTCAATTTCAGTTTTGCAAGGTCATCACCAATGTCAAAACCTTTGTCTGCCATGATGGCATCTCCTCCTTTTAGTTCTCCACATTGTACTCTCTGTTTCACAGTTTCCAGAAACCCTGATCTCTGCACTATTTGTTTGTCAGAAATGGAACCCTCAAATAATTGAGACAGAAACATAATGCCCCCATTAGGATCCACTCGTATAGCAGACTTAAAAGTTGTGTATGACTTGTAAGTACTATAACTCTCAGTGTGCTTTTGTAATGAACTGCGGACTTGGATTTTTAGTTCAGTCGCCTCAACAATCACAATAGTGTTAGGATATTTCTTGATAAATTCCTCTAGAGAATGTTTTAAAATTATATCTGCTATATCAGGCATGCCGGCCCGCTGTATCTGTGGCATATGCGCACGCATGCCATGTGCGTACCTTGTAGATTTGAGAACCGCCATGTTGAAAGTATAGACGTTAAGTTTGTATTGAGTTGTAGTTTTTCGTCTGACTTAAATCCGCGAAACACAACAACAGCTCTATGTGGCCATATTTTTAGGCTGCCAATTACATTGTACACAAAATTAACCCAAGTAAGATTAATATTATTTACAGTACTCTCGGATACACAAAACCTCTCTGCTAAAAAATGTTGGATAGTCCCATCCTTAGCTTCATCAGTAACAGCAACAACAACAACATTTTTATTCACACTATTCAGATAGAAGAAAAAGAGTAAGGAAAAAAAACAAGTATAGAAAACAAATAATAGAAGATATATCATTATATACACAATTTTTTAATTACTGTACAACAGCCAAAGTAGTTGGCTTGGCTAACATGAGAAACTCATCCTCCACTGAAAGCTTGCGTGCAGTGGGTCTTGTCATTGTTGATTCCCTTTTAATGGAATCATTCTCTCCTTCAATTTCACCTTCCTCGAACAGTTTTTCAATGTCTAACACGCTTGATTTTCCAGCTTCGCTATCCCAGTAAATGAAATTTTTTCGGTCAAGATTGGGCAATAGAAATTAGTAGTATAGTGAATGGGGGTTCTCGCGATTTTGCGATTTTGCGTTCAAATTTTTGATTCATCAAAATTCAAAATTGCTGACTCGTCAAAATTCAGTATGGCGGATAAAAAATCTGACAAAAATCGAAAAACACTTAAAGAAAATTCACGTCTAGAAAATATGGAAAATAAAAATCGAAAAACACTTAAAGAAAATCCTCGTATAGAAAATATGGAAAATAAAAATCGAAAAACACTTAAAGAAAATTCACGTATAGAAAATGTGGAAGAAATTTTATATAATCAATATACAGATATGAATAAAAACGAATAACAGAATCTGACAAAAGACCAGCTCATTGACATAATGAATTTTATACCTGTTCCAAAATATCAACCTAAACCAACACCAAGGAAAATTAAATTCACTCCATCATCCAATAATATTAAACAGATGGTTCAAGCTTGTGAAGAAAACATTATTGAAACACCTATAGAGTTTCGAGATGATTATAAATCAGTGCCTAAACCAAGAACAAAAAAGCCTGTTTCTCTACTGAGACAAATAAGGCTTTAAAAGGCTTCACTAAATCATATGAAATACGCATAAAAAATGATAAAGATCCATTGATTCAAATGCAGAGCACAAGATTGGCTACTGGTCAATATATTAAAAAGATATTGAATAAAATGAAAGGTCTCAAATTCACAGAGACATTAAAGATCACCTTTCAGAAGCATAAAGCTGATGAAGTTCGAACAGAAAAAGCACATTTTAATAGGGCACCTAAGACAATAAGAAATGAAACAGAAATAGCAGACTCTTTACAGTCAACAAAACAACACATATCATATCAAATTGCACAATGGATCTGGCTGGCGTATCCGATAAGTTGATAATCACTGCATAAATACTGTTATATATAATCCGACCAAAGGTTCTTCTTATATTCAACTTCCACCAGAATTGAGGAATGGTAAAAAAGGTTTGAGCAATCTGAAAAATACAGATAATCGGAATGTTTTTCGATGGTGTCATATCAGACACTTAAATCCACAAGAGAAAGATCCCCAGAGGTTTAAAAAGGTTGATAAAGCTTTCGTTAAGCAATTGGATTACACAGGAATTGAATTTCCAGTGACCATAAAACAAATCAATAAGATTGAAAAACAGAATAAATTAAGTCAATGTTAACGTATTCGGCTATGATAATAAACAACCATATCCAATGTATATTAGCAAGGAGAGAAATGAAAATCATTTTAATGTTTTGTTAATAACAGAAGAGAAAAACGCGCATTATTTATTGATAAAAGATTTCAACAGATTCATGTATAACCAAACAAAACACAAGGAGAGAAAGTATTTTTGCATGTGATGTTTGCAGTGTTTTAGCTCTGAAAAGGTATTAATTGATCACAAAGCTAATTTTCTCGTAATAAATGGAACTCAGGCTATTAAGATGCCAACTAAAGATGACAATATAATTTAGATATATCAACAAAGTTGAAATGGTAAATTGGCCATCGTAACGATTACAAAAGCTGACGTTTCGAATGTTAGCACTTCGTCGGAGCGAAGGGCTAACGCTCCAAAAGCCCTTCCGACGAAGGGCTAACGCCAAAGGTATCAAGAGATACCTTTGGACAATTTCCAAAGATTTTGACCATTCAAAATTTCCTTGTGTGAAGAAACAAGAGCAACATCCATCATGATCCTTACAACAGAAGCAAGATCGCGACGCCATTTTCTAATGCTTTGTGATGTAAACACTCAATTCAAATTGGAAGACATGGACGTGGAGGGTCTTTTTGATGATGATCTGACCCGCGGATGAAAAACAAATTCCAGTATCACCACCACCTTATGAACAATCATTAGGTGATCAATCATTCGGTGGAATTTTAGATTCATTTGAAGAACCACCAGAGTGTGACTATCATGAAGGTGTTGATTATGGCTTAGAAGAATCAGATGCCACAAATATGATTTTAGATGATCTTAATGTAATTAATTATGATGATCTCGAAAAAAGCTTATCAGAAATACCTGATGAAAAGGGTAAAAAAACGAAATTAACACGAATTATTAAATACGCCGAATCTCGAAGGAATCAATTAAAAGGGGATAAAACCGATGTTACCAAAAAATTTAATAGAGGTGAAATAAATGATGCAGAAAAGCAATTAGAAAATGCAAGAATTAATATGAGGCGCTATGTGCTGAACAAATATATCTCGGATAATAAGAAAAAGTTAAAGAGTATTCAAGGTTTAGGACTGAAAAGAGGTCGTGGTGTTTATTTTTTTAATGATCCCAAACAGCTTATGAAAAAACTTGAACTTATTATTGGTGAAATGATAGCTGGCAATACAAGTATTAAAATGAGAAACACAGGTCAAGCTATTTTTGATACTCTTTTGAGGACATCAACCATAAACAAGAACCAATACACAAAAATCTTCAATAATTATTTCAAAATATAGTGTAATTAATAATATATAATGAAAAGAGGCTTCGTAATGCCGTCGTCAGGTTGACATCTCTGTGACCAACACCATCTCCCAACTCATCAATCTCGACCTTGGACATGTAGTGCATCCACTCTATGGGGTTTCGGCCAAAACCTCTGTCAACGCATCCACAGTCTCGAACGTACTTGGCCATCTTGTTTCTTAGCTGGATTTCCTTGTATTTGGCAAAGTACTTTGTGAATCTCAGTGGGCTGTTCTTTATTGTCGACTTCTCCAGTTCATCTCATTTCTTTTAAAACGTTTCGCATTTCTGGTCGAATTCGTCTTCCCTTTCGCAGTCATACAAACAGCCATCTTCTTCCTTAGCCGCCCTCCAAAAATATCGGCCGTAATGATTTTTCTTTCCTGGACTGGGAAATTATATTCTGTTAGCTTCTTTTTGACATTTGCCTGGACGTGTTCCAGCCCCAGACGGTTAATGGTACCGCTTGTTTCTTGGAGTATTCAGGTAAAAAGGGCTTCACCTTCATCATATCCCAGTACATGCAAACCTTCAAGCTAACACTTCTCTCATTTAACAGATTGCCAGAAATACTTTAAGTCTTCAGTTGTCTTGTTTCTATGAATCAAGATAGGTCCAGGGAACCATGGGTGTTTGCCAGTGTCTTTGTTTCGCAAGCTTAAATTCTCATAAGCTGTATGAGTGAAATAATACTCAGTGATATTGAAAGTTGTGTCTATGAGTGACGGCGAGAAATGAAGCAAACTGCCCGATCTTGTGTAAAATCGCGACACGTCCTTTATTGTTTGGTCAGTAAATGCAACGATTGAAGGCTGACGTCCATGACGAAAGATAACTTCCCTTAGAAAAGGCTGGTTATCATCAAGCACATAGGAATCTGAGCCATGGTTTTGTTCAAGAAGGGCTACAATGACGTTGCTTATCCCGTCTTCGTCAGCTCGCAATACACTTCCATGATTGAATTTGTAGTTGGATGCTTGCTTAGGACTTCTAAGGCGCGTGGAGTCCGTCGTATTGCTTAAAATAGTCTCATCTGTCTGCCCAAGGGAATCTGCTAAAATGCGCGGAGCTTTGTTGGAGACCTGGACGGGTTCTTTGCATTCTTTCTTAACTGAATGCTCCGTAGTCCTAAAATACCCCGGGCGTGTCCTGACTCTTGGCGTTTTCATGCTTTGCCGGAACGATGGGTACTGCATGCCCTGTGTCGAAGTAATAATGGGTGATCAGGGGCGTAGCCAGGATTTTTCCAAGGGGGGGGGGTCACAGAGGCTACTCACCAGATTGTTATGTCGACCTCCACGCCGTGCATGTTTTACTTCATTTTACAGTTTTTGGATGAGCAGTGAGAGTATGGTGGGCAGGCCAAGATATTGTCATAGCGTTTTCACCACCTGAAGATTGTAGGTTGTTTGCTCAAAAGAAGGCGTACCAAGGTCACGGGCACCCCAAGAACCCCCCTGGCTACGCCCTTGGTGATCATCATCTTCGAGGATAGTTTGTATTCCTTGAGATTTACCAAATTCCCGTGAAGTTAGCAAAAACACTTCACTTACCACTGTTAGTTACATCTACATCACGGTTCCTTTCTCAACTGTGTCATCTGTAAATCAGTATTACGCTCTTCAATCTGTTCAGTGCACGATAAAGATCGAACGCGTGAAGACCATCCACTGAGCGACAGGCCAATTTTTGCGCACAGCGGATTACCTGGCATGACCCCAGGCCACCAGTTTAATATCAAAGATCTTTGCTCTTGTAACCCAATCTTTCCTTAGTCGGGGAAGTATGCTTGACGAGTAAATATCAAATATCTTTTGCTCTCTCATGTTAAATTTTACTTAAGTTGTCGTTATTTTGCATAAAAATTTACTCATATGAACTTTACTCGTATTTTTTCGTATTTTTTTACTCGTATGTATTCGTATGTATTCGTATGTACCCGTATGTTACTCGTATGTTAGTCGTATGTTAGTCGTATGTATTCGTATGTATCCGTATGTTCCGTATGTTACTTGTATGTTACTCATATGTTACCCGTATGTACTCGTGGGGTGTTTTAGTCATGATCCGGAATAGATAATTGATTAGAAAATCCTTTGTATACCTCGATCCCCAAAAATTATGTGTTCACTTCTTTTCGTCAACATCTTGCTTGATGAGTTGTTCTCCGGTACCTTTTTCTACTTTTTCTACCTTTTCTTTCCTTGTTTAAAATGTTTTAATGTTTACTAAATGTTGAATTCTGCATTGTCCTCACCACAGGAATCAGCAGCTCAGGTAAAGACCGGCCTTCTTATTTCTCGACATTTAAGCAGCGTCAGTTTTTAAAGGACGAGTTTCATTATCTGAATGTAACTCGTGTTGGAATGTTCACTTCGCACGACCTGTTAGATTGCACGTGGGAATGTGTAAGAAATACTTTGTGCCTGTCAATAAACGTCGCCGCCTCCAAAGGAGCGGATGGAAACCTTTGGTGCGAATTATTGTCATCTGATAAGTACAGAGATGCTGAGAATTACAAAGACAACAGAAGTAACCATCATTTCTTTATCACGGTAGGGGTTCTTTTTTCATTTTCATACCTAAGCTACCGGAGATAGCAATCAAAACGCTTTTTTAAAATTATTTCAGTCTCCATGCACTTCATTTCCGTGCCAAAATGGAGGAACCTGCATCCCAGATTACAACTGTTACGACTGTCTTTGTAGAGAAAGTTTCATTGGGACACATTGTGAGAGAGGTAACTCTAAAACACTATTTTTCGTTTTACTACTGAACAAAGCCCGATCGCTTAAACTTGCTGCGTTTTCTCTTTACCTGCTTTCTGTTTTTTTTTTTGTGTGTGTGTGTGTGTGTGTGCGTGTGTGTGTGTGTGTGTCATTCTCTCTTTGTAATGGTAATAGGACTGAGTGGAGCCCAATTCGGTCTAGAATCATACCCGTTATAATCTGTATCTTTCTGAATTTTTCCCCCTTAATTTCAAACAATAGAAAGATTCGAAAATGGAATCGACGGTTGCATAATTTCCATATATGGGAAAATTTAACGCACTGAGTGAAGAAATAAAAGTACTAGAAATGTTCTGCCGAAATGTGGAGTTTGGTCTAGTTTTTTTTTATCAAGTTCTTCTTTTCAGATTTTTTTATCATTATTTCTGCTCAATTCCTCATTGTAGAAAAATCCATGCTATTGATTGAAGAAAATTATAAAAAAAAAAGGTGAAAGAGCACCTTTTAAAATGAAAACAGCGCGTTCTATTCCTATTTTTTTCTTTGTTGTAAGTCTATTGCAAGTTCGATTTTGAAAATGGAATCGACGACTGGGAGAAGACTGGTACAGTGTTTGATAACCAGCCGACATACGGTGATAATCCTACAGCTCGTGGCAGAGACCAGCCATCCAATCATCAGGGAGACTGGTGGATTGGAGGAGCCGAGCACCGACCTAACAAATCCTCAGTACCAGGATTAAGGCAACCAGGAAATGGAGACGGCCCCCAGGGAACCCTGACCTCCCCAGCGTTCGAAATTATTGGTCCAATAATCTCATTTCTTATTGGCGGAGGTTGTGACGTAAACGTTGTTCGTGCTGAATTGATTGTTGGTGGCCAGGTAAGCAAATTTACCAACCTCAGTCATAGGCTTTGAAAGGTTAGGAGCACTCTATTGGGTTTGTAGTTTTCCAATGTTTGGAAGGAGAACTCTGTTTGAGTCCTCCATAACATCCTGGTCATTCCGGTCCAAATTTGTTTATTTAATTTTGATCAATTGATTTATTATTTTAGCCAGGAAATATTTGCAATTTTGGCGACGAAGCTAATTATAATTTGGAAACCACGCGTCTTAAGACCATGGGTCTCCCTACTAACTAAGACCAAAAATACAGTTTTTATGCGTGAATCTTTAACGGAACATAGTTAAAAATACACACACACAGACATTGTAAAAAGCAAGCAAGGAAAGACGCTAAAAACATTCTGCTTGAAACCAGCAAACTATATCTACTTAAGGAGAATCAGGAAAGGAAAATTTTTCCTAATCTAGATTTCAAAGGTGATATAGGGCATTTTGTATAAAGAGAATTCAATAATTTTGGTCCCTGAAATTGACAATAGTTAAATTCCTCCCTGCAAATTGCAACCAGCCGAGCTTGCAACCATTACAATTGATTTTAGCCCAATTTTCATTATATTGTTGTTACACGATTGACATTTCTCATGTCGCCTGCTAATAATTTGCTTTCGTTAGTATTTTGCAGTACTTTGTTTAGTCTTATTCGCCGAATTATTTTATTTTTGGAAGGGCCTTTAAATTAGTTTTAATATTTTAATATCATATCATATTATATCATATTATATTATATTATATTATATTATATTTTATAACATAGCTAGCGGAGCCACGCAATCAAATTCAGTATACGTAAGCGTGCCCAAAATCCCGATAGTGCATGCTGATAACGTGAGCAAATCGCTTCGCCATTATTAGCCATTATTCGGCCATTATTAGCGCGGGGAAAAATAATATATTTCGCGACAATAATGGCTACAAACAGGACTCGGCCCACCAGTCCCAAAATGAAGACAATTTTCCGACCTCTTTTCTTGGGCTAGAGTTCTTAAATGAGGCAGAAAAAGAGAAAAACAACGGAAAAAGAGACTAGGCATCAGCGCCGTCACGATTCGCTCCACTTTCCGAGGGTGAAATGCAACAAATTTTGACAGAAAGACACTGGTAAAATCAAACAAATCACAAACTGGTCTGTTTCAACCCTCAAAATTTAAAATAAAACCAATTCCTATTTTGCACAATATTTCGCTCACCGCGAACAATCACTTCTGATATTGTTGTCCGTTTTTCGCGTCGGATTTGATATACAATTCCACCGGCTATGTTATAAAACAATTGGTTCATGCTTTAGCTGTGCACTATCGAGTTATGGCGTATGTGGGAAGTTTGGAAAGCACTCAAGAAGCAAGAGTTGCCCTCGGCTATTGCCTCGGGCAACTCTTACATTTCTTTCATGCTCTCCAAACTTGCCACGTGCTCCATAACTCCATAGTGCACGCTAAAGCATGAACCAATTGTTAAGAAACAATGTATATAGCTCTTTGGCATTACAAAGCTTTGCTTTTATGTCCAAATCAAGCACTCTACAAGGGGATAAGTCATGTCGTGCATTTGTGCGAAGCTCACTAATTTCTAGTTTGAGCACTCTGGCATGGCTTAAATGGTACCACAAATCTGGGATCGTTTGGGGTGGCTTTATAGCGTCACCCCCTACCTAGAATCAGCACTGCACTGATGAGGCCCAGAAGGCCGAAACAGTTATAAGCTTCTCGTGCTTTTGTCGCTCCTGCCTAGTCAAAGCGTGATATACGGAATCCGAGATTTTTCAGGTTAGTTTGCCCTCTGGGGCCCTCTATTCTACTTTTGCTTTGTGTATGATAATGGATTTAACAATGAATGTGGATGGACTGGATGAAATGTCAAGGATAGGCAACGAAAATGTTCAAGACCGCTCAACCGTTAATGGTGACTTATACGCTTCAAGAGCTGCTCGCACTTCTAGTATTACAAGTGAAACAAGACCGCCGCAAATACAGTTTCCCGAAAACAGCATGCCTCAAAAGCCGAAATCTGCCTTCTTTATTCCAAACAAAAACACAAGCGCCCGTACTGTTTTTGATACTTTTGCCGAGTGTAATGTCTCTCCGACCGACATTCAGTGTTTACAACGTAAACTCAACGGTGAAGTTGTGGTCACCCTCAAATCTATTGCCGCCAAAGAACAGTTCCTACGCCTAATTTCTCTTCAACATTGATTCCGAACCTTTCGCCCTTCAAGACATCGACAAACCGCACACTTCCCTAACTATCTACGACGCTCCTTTCGAACTGTCGGAACTTGCAATAATGAAACGCCTTACGCCCTTCTGTGAAGTCATTCATTATCGCCGAGGAAAACACTCGTACGCGCCCAACATTTATAATGGTCTCCGACATTACAGAGTCCGTATCATTAAGCCCATCCCCAGCTTTCTTCGTTTTGGGAAATACCAGATTTTTATTAAATACAACGGTCAGAACCCAACCTGCCGAAAATGCAATCGTCCAGACCATTTCAGCAACGCTTGCACAAACAAAATTTGCTTCAATTGCGAGGGTGTTGGCCACGAAGCCCGTGATTGTTCACGCCCCTTATTTTGCTGTATTTGTAAGCAGGAAGGTCACTTTGGCGCGAACTGTGAATACTCCTGGGTGTTCCCAACAATTCATGGCACTCACACTGACGAAAACCAAGATCTAAATATTGACGAAGAAATAGACGAAAACCTCCCTCTCGCCTCTGTTCTCCTGCCGCCAAAATCATCCATCAACGAAAATTGTACTCAAAAATCCTCCACCATCCACCGACGAAAATTGTACGCAAAATCCTGTGATACAATGGAGTTAGAACGGCTCGAATGGCGCTACATCGAACTATCCCTGCCAAGATCAACATAGCGGGTGAGCCTATTAAACTGTGGTACCCAAATCAACCAAAAGCTTGCCGGAATTGTGGAGCTACTGATCACATGGCCAAAGACTGCTCTGCAGTCCGTTGTTTTAATTGTGAATGCCCTGAGCATCGAGCTCAAGAATGTAAAGACTCGCCAAGATGTTCCGTTTGTTTAGCGGACAGCCATTCCATGCCTCAATGCCCCTTCCTGCTCTTCAGCGCGAACGTCGATAGTGAGCCAACGCAACCTAAAACTGAAGAGGAAAAGAAACAAGAGCGAACCCAGCGCGCCAAGGAAAGAGAAGAAAGACAGCAAAAACTACAACAACAGAGAGAACAGCAACGACAACGAGAAGAACAACAGAAACTACTAGAACAGCAGAAACAACAAGAACAACAGAAACAACAAGATCAACAGAAACAACAAGAACAACGCGACGAAGGTTGAAGGAAACGACCAAAAGAACGTAGAGACGAGCGAGGGATGATCGAGAAGAACGAAGAGATGACGGGAGAGACGACAGAAGAGAGAGAGAGAGATAGAGATGATCGAGATTATTATCGCGGTCGCGATGACCGCGATAGATCTTCCCGCCGTGACTACTCAGGCTCCGAAACTGATGATGATGGATGGCAGAGAGCTAAACCTAGGAGAAGCTGATACAGATATTAATGTATTAGTATTTATTTCTATTCAATGAGCAAGCTTAAAATAATTTCTCTAAATGTGCGAGGACTCGGGTCCTCCAGTAAAAGTCAAAAAATTATTCAAGAATTATATTATTCAAACTGTGACATAATCCTTTTACAAGAAACACATTTCTCGTGCAAAAAACAAGCGGAGGAATTCGAAATACTGTGGTCCTTCGGGACTTGCAGGTCTGCAGGTGTTTCCATCCTTTTTTCTTTAAACTTCTCAGGCAGAATTATCCGTTTTTTGACCGATTCCGACGGAAGAATATTGAGCTTACTCATTGAATACTATAATTCTAAACTAAATTTAGTAAATATTTACTCTCCCAATGCTATTTCGGTTCGTAAAAGATTTTTCTCTTGTCTGCACGATTACTTTCTCCCCCAAGAGGATCTAGTGATGGGGGAGACTTTAATTGTGTAGAAAATTTCCTAGATAAACTAAATTGTTCTGCTATCCCATTGTCTGATCAAAACCTTCTCCGATCCCTTTGTGCTGATTTCCCACTTACGGATATTTGGCGTAAAAACAACCCGCGCAAAGTAACTATCACCTGGTCTAACAAAGATCATACGCTGGCATCTAGAATTGACCGCTTTCTCCTAGCTAAAGGCTTAACCCCAGTGACGAAATGTAATATTCTTCCATGCGTATACGTACTATCCGATCATGACTTTGTAAAAATTGAACTAACGACTAACCCCTCTAATCATGGCCCCGGCATCTGGAAATTTAATACACGCTTGCTTTCTGATATAGAATTCAAACATGCCATGTCGAAATCGATTTCTGATTTTAAACTCAAAATCCTGCAGTTCGCGTCCCTGCGCGAATGGTGGGACGCTTTAAAAATTCAAATCCGCAAAACCACTATTTCTTATAGCACCCGCAAACAAAAAATCGCGAACACTAAAAGAATCTCAATTACTAAACAGTTAATTCGCGCTAGGGCTGCTTTACACGCTAACAGTCTAACTGACCCAAGTATAATTAACGATTAAGAGAGCCAACTCTCCTCTCTAATCTCTAAGGAAGCCTAAGGATCTAAGTTTCGTTCTCGCGCGCAGTAGTTCGAGGAAGGCGAAAAGCTAACACGTTATTTTTTTCGTCTCGGGAAGAAAACGAGCTGATGTTAATTCTTTTGAATCCCTTTTTGACGGAAATGGCATTGAGAAAAAATCTTAACCTGATCTAGTAAACATTCTAACTAAATACTATAAAGATCTATTCTCTAAAGATCCCTTAGACATGCAAGTTCAAACAGAAATAATCGAGGATCTAAGCTTTTCACTCACTGATTTTGAACGAAATTTATGCGAAGGCCCTTTTACGGCAACTGAACTGTCTACCGCGTTAGAAGGCCTTCGGACCGGTAAGTCACCCGGTTCCGATGGTCTTCCAACAGAATTTTATTCGTGTTTTTGGAACGATTTTTGAGCGAATCTCTCCTTTCTGTTTTGAATGAGGTCTTTCTTGCTTGCTCCCTCGCGGATAGCCAGTACGAGGGCCCCCTTCGACTCGTCCACAAAAAAGACGATGGACGCGTCGCAAAAATTTGGCGCCCAATTTCCTTGTTAAACACTGACTATAAGTTAGCATCTAAAATCATCACTGAACGATTGAAAAAAGTCATGAACTCTATCGTGCTTTCAGATCAAACGTGCAGTGTGATCGGCCGCACTATCTTCTCAAATTTGGTCTTACTTCGTGACACCCTTGACATGATTGACAAAACAAATGAACCAGGTATTCTCATTTCCTTAGATCAAGGAAAAGCTTTTGACCGAGTTGACCACGAATTCATGATGAGAGTATTGCGTAAATTCGGTTTCGGCCCCTCCTTTTGTGGGTGGGTGGAACTATATTATTCTAAAGCCTTCTCTACAATAATTGTTAATGGCTTCTGTCCCCCCCCCCTGTACACTTACGGAGAGGGGTGAGACAGGGATGCCCATTATCTCCCCCCCTCTACGTGCTAGTTTCAGAAATATTATCAATGCAAATCCGTAATTGTAAAGATATTGAAGGTTTCCTGCTCCCCGGAGCAGGGGGCCTTCAATATAAAATATCCCAGTACGCTGACGATGCTACTTGCATCTTGAAATCCGAAAGATCTCCTTCTTCACTTCTCCGAGTCGTATCAAAATTTGAACAAGGATCTGGTGCTAAACTGAACACGTCCAAATCTGAAGCAATGTGGTTAGAACAATGGCGAACTAGAATTGAATCTCCCTATGGCCTCAGATGGGTCACTAAAATGAGAGTGCTTGGTGTTTTCTTCTCATACGGCCTCGTCAGTGTCGACGACAACAGTTGGCGGGCCAAATTAGACAAACTAAATTCGGTTCTAAATCTTTGGAAACAAAGAGACCTTTCTTTTGTCGGTAGGACCTTAATTGTTAATACTTTAGACGCAAGCCGTTTATGGCACGTTGCTAAAGTCATCCCCCCACCCCGTTGGGTGCACGATAGATTTAAATCCATCATTTGGCCTTTTATCTCGAAACGAAAAATGGAAAGTGTTAGTCGCGATCGCTGTTGTGCGCCCCCATCCTCTGGGAGCCTTAACGTCGTTAAGGCTTCTATATTTTTAAAACAAAAAAAGTGCAAAGTTGGTCGTGGTTTTTGGATTACCGAGGCAATCTTCAAACTAGAGGTTAGTTTGCTCTTTTGGCCTTCATTTACTTACTTTTGATTTTGGGAATCTATTGAGAATTTAGAGGGAATTGTCGAAGATAGTTTGAACGCCACGGACGAAAATGCCGAAAACTCGTCTATTGTCAATGGGGAATCATATGCATCGAGAGCTGCCCGTACTTCTGGCACAAGTTCCATAATTAGAGAACAACACGTGTGGCCTGTGGAGAATAACATTCCACAGCGGCCGAGAACCGCCTTCTTTACTCCCAACAAATTAACGACCACCCGCTCTGTATTCGACGCGCTGGCATTTTGAAGGTCGAACTGACTGACATCCAATGTCTACAAAGAAAACTCAACGGCGAAGTGGTTGTTACGTTTAAGTCCATAACTGCCAAGGAAAACTTCCTCCGTCCAAACTCTCTACAACTCTCTAAACTGCTACTCGGAAAATTACGCCATTCAAGAAGTGGACAAGCCCTTAACTTTCCTGACAATTTACGATGCACCGTTTGAGCTGTCAGATTTGGCTATAATCAAACGACTGTCACCTTACTGCGAAGTGCTACATTATCGCCGTGGTAAACATTCCTACGCCCCTAATATCTATAACGGCCTACGTCATTATCGTGTGCGTGTGTGCACGCCCATCCCGAGTTTTCTTGGCCTCGGCAAATTTCAAATCTTTGTCAAGTACAGCAGCCAGATTCCTACCTGCCGTAAATGCAATTGCCCCGGTCATTTTGCATATATGCCCGAATAAGATATACTTCAATTACGATGTTACCGGACACGAAGCGCAGGAGTGCCCACGCCCAACTCTTTGTTGTATTTGCAAGCAAGAAGGACACTATGGTGTTAATTGCCAATACTCATGGGTCTCTCCAGCGGTCCATGGCACCGCAACGGATGAATTGGAAGACGTACACATCGACACATCTAAGGACCAACAATCAATTGATGAAAATCTTCCACTCGCTTCCGCTCTTCCGCCCAGGAAATCCGTAACGAATATCTTACGCTCGAAAATCTCCCATTCACCGACGAAAATCTTACGCCCAAGAATCTTCCATCCATCGACGAAAATCTTACGCCCGAAAATCTACCATCCACCGACGGCCCTCCACCTACTGTCGAAAATCTTACGATCGACCAATCTACCGATTCTTTGCTTGCCTCTTCTGAATTGTCGCCAACACCACCTATTTCCTCCGATTCGCCGATCCTTGACCCTCAAGGCCTTATTACCTCAACTAAACCCGCTAAACTGCCATCTTGCCGTACAGCTGCCCGTCTCACCGAACCATCTCTCGCCTGTTCCAGAAAACCAACTACACCTACTCTTGTCACCGGAAAACAAACTGTAAACTTCTGTGTCGAATAAAGATACTGAAATCAATGAAAAACGATAGTCCTCTTTTTCTTTCTCTTTGCTTTTGCGCTACGCGTTTCACCGCTGTTGCGGCTCTTCAAGCATAGCAAAGTGTGTTTATTGACTATTTAATAAGTCAATAAACACACTTTAATTTTTATTTAATTTTCAAACATTTTTTCAAATATTTATTCTATTTAAGTATGATTATTTGGGGTGTACAGGGTCAGGGTTTCCCTTGTATACAGAACTTGTTTAATTGAAATTAGCCTGTATACGTTATTGGATCCTCCTTTGTCATCCGCTAAGTTAACTTCGGTCGTGTATCTTTAATAGATCCTTAGTTGGGTTTCATATGGGGTTATAGGCTTCACCTACCCTGTCACCTTGAAAATTAAGTTTCCTGGGAGACCACGTCTCTGATCACGTAAATCACATCTTCGATTGCCGTGGTGCCAGCATGGTTGTCCTGATAGTGTAGTGGTCATCACACCTGACTAGTAACAGGGGGACGTGGGTTCAAATCCCGCTCAGGGAAAATTTTCTTTTCTAACACTTATTCTATTTAAATATGATTATTTGGGGTGTACAGGGTCAGGGTTTCCCTTGTATACAGAATTTATATATATATAAATAACTGCAGACAGTACTTTTTTTTTTTTTTTAAATCAATGTTTTATTTACAGAGGTAGTTGATTACTTACAATGATTGATTATAATAATTGGGTAATTTAGATACGGTGATTGGGATCACAACAAATCAGGGGCTTGTTGGTGGGGGGGTTTAAATCTTTATTATAAGTTGCTGATTCGCGAAGGAGCACAGGAAATTCTGGTAAGCCCAGAATGTGGTTAAGATGGCGTGAGGTGTAATGTGAAAGGCGGCTGTTATGCGTTGGCGAATGCGGGTCTTAATTTTAGAGATAATGGTTTGAGCGGATGGCCGTTTAGATTCGAAAGTGTCGAGGTTCCGGGCGGCCCACAGCTCATTTGGGGTGAGTTTTATTAGAAAGGAGGTGATGGCATTTGAATGCGCCCAAGAGGAGCCTTGGGGCAGCCCTTGGCGTAATAAAATAATAGATTCGGAAAGTAAAAGAGGTTGATCATAAAACTGATTTATCAGATTTGACATCCAGCTCCACACAGGAGACACGAGGCGGCTCGAGCAGAAAGCATGAGAGATCGTTTCCCGCTCGCCACAGCCCGCGCATTGATCGATCACGGCGAACTGGCGCCATGACTTGAGATAGGCTCTTGTTTTGACCACACCGTGAGCGATCTGCCACGCTATTTCGCTTTCCCAATTGGTACTCAGACCAGCACCGAAGATTTCCTGCCAGACATTTTGCCAAGTGAGTTTACAGCCCAACCGTCGCTCCCACTGTTCGACGCAAGGAAGCCGCTGGGGAGGAGGGGGTGAGTAAAAAAGTAGAGTAGAAAAAGAATATAAATAATATATAATATATAATATAAATAATATAATATAATAATATAATAATATAAATAAAAAAGAAGAGTAAAGCCTTGAGTAAAGTTTCGGCCTTCTGGGCCTCGTCAGTGCAGTTTTTTTTTTTTATTTTTAAGGTGGACGGCCGGGCCCCCGATGAAGGGCGTGTGCAATGCCCGCCGACCAACAGGACTAATCCCACCCATGGCTTGCGTGCAATGCCTTAGGGTTAGGGTCCACCAGAAACGAGGGTCACCAGACGCCAAACTCGCTGGGGAATCGAACCCCACCTCACAGAAACCAAAAATTGGGTACACAGAACTAAAACAAACAAGGACAAACAGACCAGTGCAGTACACCAACAAAGGAGACCAGCACATGGACAACAAAACAAATACTCACGAAAGGCTACTGTGCAGTGCACCAACAAAGGAGACCCAGCACAAGCAGCGGACAGACACATTTACAAAGTAGACAGAACGAACGATACTAGCCCAGTGCAGTGCACCAACGAAGGAGACCCAGCACATGGGTTACGAAACAGATACTAACAATTAGGCTACTGTGCAGTACACCAATGAAGGAGACCCAGCACAAGCAGCACAAAGACACGCTCACTCAAGGGGCTACTGTGCAGTAC
The DNA here is from genome assembly GCF_964205215.1 of Stylophora pistillata. NCBI lineage: Eukaryota > Metazoa > Cnidaria > Anthozoa > Scleractinia > Pocilloporidae > Stylophora > Stylophora pistillata. The sequence continues at coordinate 19,620,682 of NC_142524.1, forward strand.
ACCAATAAAGGAGACCCAGCACGAGCAGCACCGAGACACACTCATTCGAGCAAAAAAGGAAACTAAATAACTACGGGGAGCAGGACTAAATGGAAAAGACAAGGGAGTCGTTTACCACTGAAGCTATGATGCCACGGGCGCCCCACTGACGATGGAAGACGCGACGACGCCTGTCAGACTTGCACCGCCTGAAGGAAATTGGTAAATAAAACTTCAGGCGGGCCTTGATAGAAGCAATCACCGCCACAGCGCCAGGACGAACGTTACGGAAACGGAAATCGTTCCTACTCCGCCAAATACAAAACTTAGAAACATTGAGCAGATCGACAAAGACACGCGGGACAGAAACCAGTTCACTAGAGTTGAAATATAATATAATATAATAATATAAATAAAAAAGAAGAGTAAAGCCTTGAGTAAAGTTTCGGCCTTCTGGGCCTCGTCAGTGCAGTGCTGATGCTAAGATGAGGCAGAACCTATATGTTTACCCCGAACGATCCCACATTTGTGGTATCGTCTAAGCCATGCCAGAGTGCTCAAACTAGGAAAGCATACACCCGTTTTCAAAAAGGTTTTCATATGGATATATATATATATATATATATATATATATATATATAAGATATATATATAAAGATATATGTTCAAAGCTTTGCTTTCATGTCCAAATTGAGCACTCTATCTAGGATGAATCATTCCTGTTGCAATTGCGCATGCTCACTAGTTTACTCTAGTTTGAGCACTCTGGCATGGCTTAGACGATATCACAAAGGTTGGGTCGTTTGGGGTGACCGTCTCGGTTCTCCCCCATCCTAGCATTAGCACTGCACTGATGGGGCCCAGAAGGCCAAAACAATGTAAAGTTAGTCGGCCTTTTGGCTAAGTTCAAGCGTAATGTTTGTTCTTAGTCCGAAAGTCAGACTAGTCCGTTTTTCCGGGTGTTTGAGGCCAACTTTGAGAAAGCTTTACGCCAGACGGTTTTCGTGTTTCTTACAGCAAAGAAGGGGTGAGTACGGCGGTTCGTGCGTCCTGTTTTGCTTGGTTTTTCTGGCAAACACAAGGCGCTCAGCCGTCCCAGGCCGGTTTTCGCACACAGGCGAACAGTACGATTAATCATCGATGACTCTATGGAACTTGATTCTATCAACATCGCAAAATCCCTGCCTGATTTTGCTAAACGTATTACCGGCATAGTGCCCCAATTCGGAGGAAAATGCTCCGATACAACCTTAGATGACGCAGAATGTGCGGCAGAACTTGCGAATACTGGCTTCGATTATGGAGATGAGCGAAAGCAACTACGCTTGTTGGGCGCGAAATCGATTCACGTCTCGATTTTCGTCGCAGTGGAATACCCTGACGACGATTTAATTCAACTCCTCAACACCTATGGCACGCTTGCATCGCCGAAATTACGACGACTTCACTACCCTGAAGAAGGATTTACACACATTGAAAACGGCATACGTGTCGCACAATTCACTAACATCACGAGGTACATTCCAAAACGGTTAGTCATCGGTGGTGTTGAAATTGCCTTCAAATATACTGGACAGCCTGGCACGTGCTATCGTTGCCAGTCCACAGAGCACGTGGTAAAAAACTGTCCCAGAAGGCGCCGGCTGCAACCAGACCCTCTACCCCCACAATCCCCGCCAGAGGCCCCTCCAGAGGACCCCAGTGAGTTCGCTTTGCTGGACGAAATTGCCGCAGCCGCACGGGACTGGGGCTCAGAGGAGGCCCAGAACCTTTTCTCGAGCCGTCCTTCGACCTACGCAGAAGCTGTCACCTCTAACGAGCAAGACACTATGGACACCACCCCGTTACCCGCTCCGCGCCGAAAACGAGACGCTCCCCACCCTGTAGAAAGCAGCGACGAGGAGAGTGTTCCGGCCAAGCAATTCATCCCCACGCCCTCTATTGCCGCCAATGAGCCGTCCTCGAGCGCGAGTGACACCGCCCCCGACCAGCCCACCCCTCAGGAAAAAAACACGCTCTCTGAACCCTCGGGACAGGGGCTCACTCACTTTCTGAACGCTCTGGCCCGTCAAGGAACTCACCAGCAAGCATTTATGAAAGCGGCGCCGGCCGCTTTTTTCTACAAGTGCCAAGGTTACTACTGTTACCACCAACACGGTGATCACAAAAAAACGAGGTCGCCAGCTAAAAGTTTCCAACGCCACGCAACAACAATGGCAAGGGCTTACTGAAACTGTGCAAGCTGACGCTTTTGCGAAGCTTCTCGAATTTTTCCAAGTCGCCCAAGCAGACTTGTGCAAGCTGACGCTTGCACAAGTCGTAGGTGCTCAACGCCGCTGCTCGACTAATTTTTAGGATTCCCAAGTTTCACCACATCTCGTCCGCCTTATATAATCTTCACTGGCTTCCTGTGGCTTATCGCGTCCATTTTAAGTTGTTACTTTTAATTTATAAAGCTTTAAATAACCAAGGCCCACTATACATAAAAGAATATCTGCAGCCACACAGTGTCAAGGGTCATCAGCTACGTTCCTGCGATCAGGGTCTCCTTATGGTCCCAAGAACTAACTTTAAGACCTTTGGTGATCGTGCCTTTGCCCGTTCTGGACCTTTTCTGTGGAACGAACTGCCGCTTGAAATTCGAAACAGTCCAAATGTAACGATTTTTAAGTCAAAGCTTAAGACACATCTATTCAAGCTGGCTTACAGTTTGTTTTGATATTTTGTCGTTTATCATTTTAATATTTGTAGGTAATATGTTGTAAAGCGCTTTAGAATATTTTATAATTTTAGCGCTCTAGAAATGTAAATTATTATTATTATTATTACTACAAACTTTTCCTGAATGCTTAGTTTGTAATGTTCGCTTTCAACTTCATTTTTCCGTTTCCTTTAATTATGGCGGTGTCTATTTGCTCACTCAATGTAAATGGCATCGCCGAATTTCCCAAGCGGGACAAAGTTTTTAATCATCTCAAACGGCAGAATTTTGACATCTATCTCCTTCAGGAGACACATTTACCGGATGTCACGAAAGGTAAGCTGTGCGAGAAACACTGGGGCGGTCACGCATGCTGGTCTCCAGGCACAGCACGATCGGCCGGAGTGGGCTTGCTTATCCACCCCCAGAGCACAGTTGGAATCGAAAATTTTTCTATCGACACAGCGGGCCGGGTGGTCACTGCGAAAATCAAAGCAGACACCCGTTCTTTTCAAGTTCTCAATATTTACGCTCCAAATCCACCTTCTGAACGCGCCACGTTCTTCGCGAGTTTGTGGCGTCACGTCATGCACAATACAGAAATAATTATCGCAGGCGATTTCAATTGTGTTCCAGACATCCGGTTGGATAAATGGGGAGGCGATAACAGCTTGGGGGTTAAGGGAATTCCAGATTTGCATACATTGACGGACCAACTTGGCTAACGAATTTTCTATAACCCGCGCTTTTAACCTAATTAACACCTTCGAGCGAGGCTCCGGCTCACGCCTTAATCCCAAGAAGACCGAGGGCTTATGGATAGGCTCCCAGGCCGGAAGAACCACAAGCCCCGTTAGTATCACATGGGTAGCCGATAAGCTTAAAATCCTCGGGGTCTGCTTGGGTAACGCTAACACAGAACAGGCTAACTGGGAGACTCGGGTTAAAAAACTTGAAAACCGTCTTGACCTCCGGCGCACTAGGACCCTGTCCCTAAAAGGAAAATCTATGCTCATTAACACGCTTGGAGCTTCGGGACTTTGGTACACTGCGACAGTGGTCAAAATGCCTGACATTTGGGAGTTCCTTTGGAACGGAAAAACAGAACTTGTTAAACGCGAGGTCTGTTGATTACCATGGCAACAAGGAGGTTTGTCCGCTGTACATCCCCTGGAAAAATCGCGAGCCCTTAAACTCCGATGGATTCCCCCGGTGGGTGACGCGACTTACGCGGCCAAATGGGTCTTTTTTGCGCGATATTGGGTCGGCTTTCCGCTGAGCCGCAGAATTAAAAGTTGGGCATTTCTCCGCTCCAATGACGTTCCCAAGTATCCAGGGATGAACAACCCCCCATTTACCGCGCTGCCCTGACAACAGTCGACCGGGTGGGGGTGAATTTCGACTCCCTCCCCGATCTCACGGTGAGAACCTTTTACTCAAGGCTAACACCCCCTCCTCCCCAGCGGCTCCCTTGCGTCGAACAGTGGGAGCGACGGTTGGGCTGTAAACTCACTTGGCAAAATGTCTGGCAGGAAATCTTCGGTGCTGGTCTGAGTACCAATTGGGAAAGCGAAATAGCGTGGCGGATCGCTCACGGTGTGGTCAAAACAAGGGCTTATCTCAAGTCATGGCGCCAGTTCGCCGTGATCGATCAATGCGCGGGCTGTGGCGAGCAGGAAACGATAACTCATGCTTTCTGCTCGAGCCGCCTCGTGTCTCCTGTGTGGAGCTGGATGTCAAATCTGATAAATCAGTTTTATGATCAACCTCTTTTACTTTCCGAATCCATATCAAACTCACGGGGTACAAATAGTCTCTTACTGAATTTCGTGACCACGCCCACCTCAGCGGCCCACTCAAATCGAGTGCGATTTTTGGATGTTATATCATCTCGCCGACTCTCTGTATAAAAAGTTAACAATGTACCACCGAAATATTGAACTATAATATCATGGCTTTCCATTTTGTGTATTTTCGTACTACAAAGTAAAGTTTTTCCCTCGTCATTTTGACCTTTTCCGCCGAGCGGGTCCGTCAAATTTAAGAAGGCGTTCGTGGTCAAAACAAGACCGAGCAAGGAGTCTTGGTCGATTTCTCTCTTACGCAAGCGCAAATTGAAAATATACCGCCAAAATCAGAGAAGAACAAATTTCCTTTGTTTTGATATGTAAATTGTCGAACAAGCAACAGATTGAACCTCGTTAAATGGCTAGTCAAAGCAGCCACACCTTCCTCCTTTTGCTCGTTTCTTGTTTTATAAGCGTGAAAGCAGTGGGAGAAGAATCGGGTAGCTCGGAAAGCGCTTCGGGTATTAATTTACCATCGTTTACTTACGAGATAAACGAGTAAGATTTGTAAAGTTATTATCCGAAAGAGTCGGAATAAATACATTTTTTTCAGGTTAGATTGTTGTTTTTACCCTAAACGTCGTCCAATAAATTTTTGTTGCAGCCTACTAATCTATACAATTTCGAAGGAAAATATTCAGATGTTTCACCGTCCCCGAAGGGTCTCCACTCCTCGAGGCGTGTACTGTAACCAATGTAGTGAATTTTCAGTCTCTTGTTGGGTTTGTCAACCTCCGTGACTTCAACATCATACAATTTTGTATCTTTTCTCTGTGAAATGACCTTTTTAACAGGGGTGTATGCTGAGTATTCGTTGCAGAATCGCTTTGGTTCTCTTATCTCTCTCTTTGGCTTGTCCGCCATTTTGAAAATTTGCTCAGGAGGGCATCTGGGTTAGCGGCCGCGCCAGGCTGGAACCGACAAAAACAAATGTCCCTCGCAGTAGGGAAACAGTTTGATATGATTATTTTATTACGCCAAGGGCTGCCCCAAGGCTCCTCTTGGGCGCATTCAAATGCCATCACCTCCTTTCTAATAAAACTCACCCTAAATGAGCTGTGGGCCGCCCGGAACCTCGACACTTTCGAATCTAAACGGCCATCCGCTCAAACCATTATCTCTAAAATTAAGACCCGCATTCGCCAACGCATAACAGCCGCCTTTCACATTACACCTCACGCCATCTTAACCACATTCTGGGCTCACCGAAATGTCCTGTGCTCCTTTGCGAATCAGCAACTTATAAGAAAGATTAACCCCTCTCTCCAACAAGCCCCTTCGTCGGGTCTCCTTAATTGGTGCACTGTGCAGAGGCTCCCCCCCCCACCTGCAAATATTGTAAAGAATATGAAACCTTTCCTGAACAACTAGCACTTACGCCTTTAATGTAATCCAACTCGTCCACAAGCTACGAACAATGAATCCCTAGTAATGCATTAGTTCCCCAATGCGCCGCACTGCACAGCGGTATTCACCTTCAAATGTTCTGTTATTTACGATCAAATGTAATTTTCCCTGATTTGTTGTGATCGCAATCCCCGTATCTAAATTATCCAATTATTATAATCAATCATTGTAAGTAATCAACTACCTCTGTAAATAAAACATTGATTTAAAAAAAAAAGTACAGTCTGCAGTTATATATATTTATATATAGATATTTATATATAGATATATATATATAAATAAATATACTTTTGTTTTTTGCACGTGCGCTCGTGTGCATTTTTCACGTCTCTAGGCCACAAATATTTTCTTGATAGTGTACAGCTTACAATATAACATACAAGATAAATGTATGACCATCAATATAAATGCTTCCTCCCTTGCTATAGATGCCATGACATTTGGCCTACCAATTCGGTATGGCAGAACATTGCCATTTCTACGGAAACCACACAAAATATTAAAAATCGTTCTTTGAGTGACGCCTAATAACTCGGCTGCTTCGCGGGCTGGTTTCCTCATTCCCAAAATAAGCCAAATGATTCGCCATCGCAAATCTGTACTGCAAGGGTAGGGCATTTTTCAAACGAAAGAACAAAACAGCATGTTCTTTTCAAAGTGAAACAGAACCCGACAGAGAGAGAATTTCTCATTAAAAATGAGATTTTTCACATGTTGGACAATGACATGTAAAATATGCACACGAGCGCACGTGCAAGAAAACAAAAGATATAGATATATATCTCCATGTGAAAACCTTTTTGAAAACGGGTGTGTATATATGCGCATATATATATATATATATATTATTTTTTTATGTCTCAGGCTGTGAAGAATGAAACCGGCGATTGTAGTGAGACAATGACCCGAAAGGAGTGGAATGTCAAAGAGTTCATTGGTAACAATGCTCAACTTCGACTGGTCGACCTCAGCTCTGACGGTTGGGCACACATCAATTTCGACGATCTGAGAGGAAACATAAGCTGCACAGTCTGAGAAAAAAGATGACGGCCTAAACTGATCAGAGTATTATTAATGACCTTCTATTGGTCACCAGTTGTAGTTACTTGACATTGTTCGAGTCACGTTTCTCTCATGTGATCTACAAAGCAGTACTGATAGTTTGTTTGTCCTGACTCTGTTCTCCCGTACATTTTTGCTGGTGCATATGATTTTGCTCACTTCTCTTTACAAGAGATTCAAGTCCCTCATGCAGCAGCACATGTATATCCAGGTTAATTGAGTCAAATTTAATTGTCATAATCTTGCTGTCACACTTCAAAATTTAGCAAAGATAAAGGTACATCATGTGGATCACTGCCGAGCAAATAAAGCCTAACACTGTACACTCATTATAAGAAGATTCGTTATCAGTGAGAGGGTCTTAATGGAGTGATGGCTGTTACTGCTAATGGTAAAATGTTTGGCCACTTTACAGCTAACGGTTAATATCATACCAGTTGTTATCACCAGAAATTTTTTGTTACGGTGAACTCTCTTTGGGAGTACCGGTTGAAATTTGTCAATTTTGACACCTAACGGCTAAATTTTTCGACCTTTTTACGGCTATCGGTGAACCCCATTGAGACCCTCGTGTAGCTGATTGCAAACAAACAAGAAACCTTCTGTAAGCCAAAATAATTTTCACCTACTAATAAGTCAGCATAGAAAGCTATGCAAGATGTATAATATTGACATGTTGAAACTGCAAGGAGTATTTACATGTAGATCCCCTCTTGAAGTTGTAAGGGATAAATCTTGAAATGCCATGAAAGTTACTTTGCTATACTTAAATTGAAGATTTCACTGCTCTTTCATTGATGAGTGGACAACCTATTCTATTTATGCCGCCCTTCCATAGCTCCTACAAATTCCCTTTTTTTTTTTTTTTTGCGATTGAAAAGCTGCCTTTAAATCGAAGAGGACTTTGAAATAGGAGGCAACAATGCATTTTGAAAAGAAACGGCTAAGATTGGATAATATAACAACAGATTGCAAATGACAAACTTCGGAGATCTCGCCTTATCCTCTCTAAAAAGAACGCGCAGTGTTCATGAACGAAGTCGGGCTGACTCCGTTATAGGGTCACACAAAAATCCTATGTTTTTTTTTTTTTTAATTCATTTCTAGAGTCAATCGGGATTTTGAAAAAAATCGAGGAATTTTAGAAAACTTAAGGATTTTTAGACGATAATTTTGAAAAAAAAAAAAGCTGATAGCATAAAAAGATTTTACTTGGTCCTTCTTCCAGAGTTTCCGAGCGGGCTCCATAAAAATGTCAAACTCTGCCAACCTGTCGTTATCGTTTGTTGAAAGAGACTGATAAACGTAAGAATACAAAGCTGATGAACCACTGCTATTTTCTAGTAAATAAGTTATAATTTTAAACCTGATTGAAGGAGCTTCCACACAATTTCACCACATGAATCTCGCATTTTACGAAAATGAAGTGATAATTTTCAAAAAAATAATTGAGACAAGGCGGGATTTTTAAAGACAATTTCGAGATTTAAAGAGACAAAAGTGAGATTTATCGACATTCTTTGGAGAACTTCCCGATAGAATTTTAAGCCATTTTTCTGGATTTTTGTATCTAGGCCAACTCTGTCGCAATTAAAGTATGCACACCATGCAAGTGGTCCCACCAGCAGAGCTTATTGCCGGGGTGCCACTCCAACCGAAGTAACCCCAACTCCCCCAACAGTATTTTTCGGTAAATGGGAATGAAATTTCCCCTGTGAACACTACAGCCCGTTTAAAGGATTTTCTTGTGTGAAGAGTAACTGGGCAGAACCTTCCCTTAAGAGCAAATGACAATGATCGACCTGCACCCGAGCCTCGGTTTAGGGAGATCTTGGTGTAAGGCTTGTACGAAAAGCTCCTGGTACGAAATAATCCCAATGTTCATATATCTGTGTTGTAAAGATTTCGTATTCCTCTATAACATTAAATTGTAATCCTATACCATCTCTTCCTTATATTATACAGGACCCACAGGCAGGTTTACCACCCTGTCCTTTAGTGCTGTCACTTGCCTCCTCTTCCACTTTTTTTTCTGAGTCCTGGTCATCTGGCGGAGGATTTTGGTCCATCTCCTCGTTTAAAACACGCATGGGCTCATCTCTTGGTGATTCTAAAAGTTCCTCAAGCCTGAGTGCATCGGGAACACTTGCTTGTAGTTCCTTCTCGTCAACTTTGTTACCTGTGTGAAAAGCAACACTAAGTTTGTGACAAGAGATAGCGATATGCAAACCAGCTTTCACTGTTGCGTAACGTATACTACAATGATGGTCAAAAAGCCTTAAAACAGTTATTAAAAACCTTCCCGGAATAGTTAGAGGGACTTTTTCCTTCGAAGAGATATTTTTCAATAAAAAATGTGTTTACGGATTTCCCCCCCCCCCCCCCCCACATTTTCCACCTCAAACAATGTAGTTAAAAGAAATAACACTAGCAATGGTACGAGACCTGAGTAACGCAAACACAGCACCTAAATTTCATCATCTTTTGGTCATTTAACGAATGACGTTACGGCAACAGCAAAAATTATTTCAAAAATTGCTTATTCTTCACAGGGAAGGTATAACAGATTTCTTTTTGGCAAAGTGTTATAACAGATACCGTAGATAACATCTGAACTAAAACAAACAATAAATGAACATAAGGGGTAAGTTTCTTACGAAACTGTAGTGCTGCGCCGGTGGGAGGGGAGGGTATAACAATATAATTTGGTTTTATAGGCTGTGTTGATAATGTACACTGGTCATCATAGAGAGTTTCTAAGTTGACCTTTCGAGCATTCAGAGCCCTTCGCTTGAAACATCAGCTTAGAAATTCTTTAAGGTGGCATAAATATAGAGGCAAGACCGATACAACGTAGATAAGTAAATTTTAAGACGGAGCACTATATTTCGGCTGGCCAAACCAGCCTTCTTCAGGTGCAGTGGGAATTAACAGAGAATTGGGGTGATGCTTCGTTGATAGCTGTATCATACGGCTATCTACGAGGCATCACCCCAATTCTCTGTTGATTCCCACTGCACCTGAGGAAGGCTGGTTTGGCCAGCCGAAATATAGTGCTCCGTCTTAAAATTTACTTATCTACGTTGTATCGGTCTTGCCTCTATATTTATATTTCATATTCGTTATTTTGGGCCGATCAGATCATCGCTGATCCAACGTACAAGAGTAGGAGTATCGTCCACGGTTGCCTGCTGAACATTTCACAGTTTTAAGGTGGCCAATTTACATTATCAACCCAGTTCATAAAACCAAATTATCTTAAAACAAACAATACCGACACCGCAAACCTTCAACTTCTTCCTCGGTGCTATGTTTTCCTTCAATTGCTGCCTCTTCTTTTCTGCCACTAATAGAGTCCAGGACTTCTTTATCGTCTTTTTTCCTTCCTTCTTTCTCTTCCTTGCTGTCACTTTGCTGTCCATCACTTCCCGGGTCTTCCTTCCAATTCCTCTCTTTAGCCTTTTCATCCTTTGGTGTAAGATTTTCATCTTTTTTGTCTTTCTCTTTCTCGGCAACATCCTCCTCTACGACACCGCTCCCCTGATCTTCAACTTCCTTGTCGTCGTTACCTTTCATCTCTTCAGTATCTTCATCCCCTCGCGAAGGCTGTTCACCTTCTCCTATATCTTTGTCATCATCCTCCTCTACCTCGTGGTCCCCTCTCTGATCATGCTTGTCGTCTGAAGGAAAGTACCTTGGCATAAGGAGTTTATAGATGTCCAAATCCCCGCCCAGAAAAACACAGAAGATTATTCGATCCACCTGTATTTGATTAAACAAACATGATTTAGGTAAGTAAATAAAATGAGCCTGGATATCGTTTCGGAGATTTCGGAAATTCTGGGCGACAAATAAAACCAGCAAAGTATCTCTTAAAATTCCAACTGTCCATGAAATAGACAAGACCATAGAAGAAGAGAAAAACGAACAGGGACGTGGAGTCAATAACGAAAAAAGTAGGGTTGCTCATGTACTCATTTTGTTTTGTTATGTCTTGTTTCTTTTTTTCGTTTGTATATATATTTTTTGCTGTCGTTGTGTTTTTCACCTTTGTTGTTTTGTTTGTTGTTTTTCTTCCTTTTAGGCTACAAAAGCGAAATATTGATTCTTTAACAAAACCACAAGGTTAAATTTGAGCTCGGCTGTGAAGAAGAGAAAGATATCTTTCGTCTCGTTTTCCGCGTGGGGACTAAGCCAAAAAAATGAGTCGCCATGAGGAATTGAACCCCAGACCTCGGTTTCCGCACTCCAATGCTCTACCACTGAGCTATAGAGACTGCATGGTGAGCAAGCCTATTACGAACTTTCTTATGTGACACATATCCTGCACACCGCTGGCTGCATACCGTCATGTGTGTAAATACAATGTGCCGGTTATTTAGACAAAGTTTAGCCGTTGTTTAACAAAACCGCATTCTAAACTACCTTCAATTTAACTGAATCTTTTATCTGAACATTCACTGTAAATAGTGTCAAGAAGGCCGAGAGCTAGCAGCAGAAGGATGCTTCTCTAACTATAAAGAATACCCGAGGCCCACTGGTTGCATAAAAACAGTGGATTGGGTTAGCCCTCGTGTAAATTACCGGCCTAATAAGTCTCTATTGGAGCCAAGTGGCCCATCCATCTGGTGCTAATCAGGTTTCCATCGTATGAACCAATTACGAGTATTACTGCTCTTCCTTGGATGGGATGCTAAACCATTGCAAGATTACCCCCCCCCCCCCACCCCACCCTCCTGCATGTCATCAGACTTCCCTGATATTTCGCCGAGACCCATTTATATTCCAGGGTGGTGAGACTATAAAGGTTGTTTTGTCCTAGAACACAACGCAACACAATGAACCAGCCAGTAAATACAACAGGAAAATTCAATGAGAAAGTTATTTCTTTGTCCCACGCTCGAGATAGGATGAAAAACATCCTTCTCTATCACAAACTTACCAGGTCAGCATTTTTTTTTCCCTCATCATCTTCTTCCTCGAGCCACTTGCGAACAGTTTCTAGTGCTACGCAGGAAGCATCATAGATAGGATAGCCTGTCAAAATCATCAATAAGGAGAACAGTACAATCTGGCGATTAACATGTACCACAATACTTCCTTGCAATTCCAAGATGTCATCCTGTTAACAGGTTAATGGCACAATCAATCCTATCAGATATAAGGTGTTAACTTGATGTAGGACCAAATTCTGCTATCTTCTTCGCGAGGAATTGTATGGAAGCTAGTAGACAAAGAATTCTTATACGATCTTGGGTGTTCACGAACAAAAGTGCAATGTTTGCAATGCTAAAAGCAAAGAATTTTCACTTATGCGTTTTACATGAGATCCAGGCACAGGAGTTAAATTTGAAGGATAACTGTGAAAAAAAAAAAAAAAAAATCCACAGAACAACGAAATGGGAATTTAAGCAAAGGAAAACCACATCACAAGTTACAGTCTTGGGTTCGTAACCCTTCCCAAGCTTAGTCAAATATCACTTCTTTAGTAAAACAGAAGCTTCATAAACACACAGTCTTACAAAAGAAGAAATACTTGTGGTTTTTTAAGATGACAAGTATTTCTTTGGAAAGCATTTCTGCATGGAAATCAACAGGAAGTTCTTCTTGACACACATTAAACGAGACCTTATGACAATCTTGCACAAACTTTAATTTTTTTATGAAAGCTTCAGACAAATTCAAGTCCCTAAAGCCTGCATAATCTTGAAGTCTGCCTGTTCAGTTGAATCACACTGGTATGCCATCTTTAAAAAAATTAATGTTCACATTATTTATTGATTGGATAATAATGGTTGAAACAAAACTGGTTCAAAAATCTTTCTCTAAAAGACATGTTGTGAATAGACAAACATTATTACAATAAATCCAACCGGTTGAATGATATCATAACATGAAAACAACCCTTTTGTATCAACTCACCATAAATACCAGTTGATATACAACAGAATGCCTACAAAAGAGTAAAACAAGACAAAGGAAAACTATGAGCTTTGAGGAGCAAAATAATGTCTAAGGACAAACAAATACAAGCATTTTTTCGATCCTGTAAGCTACTGTGCTTATCATCCTTCAAATATTTTTCAACGAGCGGAAAAAAGTTTACGAAAAGCTGACCGTTAAAAGATGTTCACTTTTCAGTGATCTCTGATACGATTTTATGAACAAAAAACTTATTTCCTTCTTCTGTAACAACCACACAACCGTCTCTCATGTTGAATTAAATTTTAAACGTAGAGTTATCTGTGTTGGATGTAGGGTTTGAAAATTGGAGAATATCATATGGGGTATATCTTTGGATATCCCCGAGTTTTAGTTTAGGGATATTTATTCATGTAGTGTGGCATTTTGACCACTCGCCTACAAGCAAAATCTTTGTTGTACAATGACGTTGAATAATCCCCAAGACAATGTCAAGAGGATTATTCTACAATTTTCATTGAGACTGAAGCGAATAATTGTTTAGTATTATTGCCCAAGTGCTTTCAAAATATGTTATTTTTGAAATGATTCTGTTACATTACTGTCTTGATAACTTGTATTGAAATAAGCAGCCAGTCTCAACTAGAGTTTAACAAGTTTATTTCATTCAATCAAGAAAAGCTTCATATCTTTCCTTTAAAAATTGTTATGCCAAACTTAACAGCATCTTTTGCACTCTTCGGAATTGAACTTTCTTCTTTCGCATTAAATTTTATCACTTTGTCCGTAAAATTAACTAAACGCGAAGCAGCTATTTAGAAATTTAGCGTTCCAGTTATAATCACCTCGCAAGGTAATTATAGCGAGATACCACGCAATCATCGACCAATCAGAGTGCGTAGTCGTCTCTATAATCACTAAAAGCAATTATACTGAAAGCTGAAAACCGGAGTTGAGTGAACCAATCAGAACACTAAAAGTAAAAATTTAATAAAAAACAATATTTGATATACAGTATTTCCTTACCACTGATCTAACATCATGTTTTTTAACCAGATGTAAGCACTTCATGTAACAGCTTTTTAGAAGCTTCTCTTGCCGTCCAATTGGCCCAACAGTATGAATGATATCTGTAGAAAATAAAATGAAAAACCGTCCTTTTTGAACATAAAGGTAATTTCTGAAGAAAAAAAATTGACAGTTGTCTTGTGTTACCTGAGTTGCTTGGTATTAGACTGGTACATTTATTATGATTTTTTATTAATTTTTATATCCAGATAGGAAAAAATGATGAAAAGAGTATTCCTTTAAAAAATTCATAATCTGAGATCACCAGCCAAGGAATTGGTCCTTTAATATGCTGTGGTTTAAGAATGAAAAATCATTATCCAAAACTACTCAATAAAATAATGGACTCAAAGGCTTGATAATCACAGGTTACAGATTTAATCATAACCATTACAATTATTTTCCTCAAATCTGAGTGGTCTATCAACTGGTTTTTTTTTTCACTATTATTCTATAGAGTTGTAATCTGACAGTGTAATTGGACAGTTAATGCAACCAATCAGACTGAGTTCAGTCAGCTAAATCCACCAATCACAAAATTGATCACAATAACCATAGAAACAACCACTTATGATACGAAAAACTGGTAAATTTCCAAAATGGAGGTTTTTTTTAATTGTAGACATTATCTCTATGCATTTTTTTTTTTTCGTTAATTGTAATGGTTGATTAATTGGTAACAGAACTTTGTGTCTTCTAATTCAGTCTGTAATCATACTCGAGACAAATTAGACTCCTTCTTTGGGGTCCTCTGATTTCATCATGATTTTGTATGATTACAGACTGAATTGGACTCCACTCGGTCCTATTACCATAATTATAGATGGAATTTATGGTATCATGAGGCAGGCATAATACATTTTTCTATGTCCTAATGCACACTGCTTTTTTGCATTCATGCAATGAATAAATTAGTGTACATGCACTTAATACAGAATGGTACTCACACTTTGCTGGCAACTTATGCCCTGTTTCAGACAGAAAACAAATGATGGAAATAAATCTTGACTCAAAGAAATTGAAGAAAATAAATTCCTTTTAACAGTGGCACTAATAAGAGGGCCACTATTCCTGCAATTGAAACTCAGTTTTTGAAAAATTGTTCCAAACTTCAAAGAATTTCTCTGATTTCAAAATTCCCATGCAGACGTAACAGTCAGCACTCATCATCCACAGCCTTAACCCAACAGTATCCAATTTGAAAATATTTACCAGCTTGAAGAATATAATTATACCGTTAAAAAAGAACTTACATTATAAACTCAAGGGTATCTCAAAGGACCTCTTTAGAGTCTTCTTGGGTGTTACTGAGCAATATGTTTGGCTAATTTCTCGATAATGCTCTTTTTCTTTCACACAAATTTTTAATGCCTGGAGATTATATGCACATTACATGTGTGTAATGCTAAAGTAGTGAGCAGTACTTGTGTGGAAAGTAGAAACTACACAAATGAACTTTAAGAAACATTATTTTAGTATACCAACCAGAAGAGATTTTGGCATCACCAGTAGAGCAGCCATGGAGTCCTGCACATTCATCTCGAAGACTTGAACCAGCAGCACGATGGATACAGCCATCAACTGAAAAATAAATGAACACACCATACCTTAAAGGGTGTAGAATTTGGAGTTACACTCTAGGCACTTAACTTAAGTCAGAGGTTGTCTGGCCAGATCAGTCTACACATAGAAATAATTCTACTATAATTTTTTTAATTAGAACTGTTCAAGTCAATTTTTGGACTAAAATAACTCTGTCAGCAGTGACCTAAAAATTGTTGTTTTAAGTAGATGTTGATGCTTTTAAAATATAAAATAATATCTTGGAAGATTGAATTAGAGTTACAGGGTAACCTCAATCTCTACTACACTTTAGTATCCAACGATACTTCTTAGTAAGAGTACAAATAACGCCCAAAATGAGTACAAATATCTTGCAGCATTTGAACTCTAGAGAACCTGTTAGACAGCTTTCCTTGCATCATGCAATTTGCCTGCACTGAAATAAAACTCTGGTGTGTTGGATAATGAATTTCTTATAAAACATTCCATTGTGTAGTGTTGCTGAGTATTTTTACTTGTTGTTTGTATTAATTTTTGACTCACCTTACAGGCTTGTCAAAATATAAGGCACAACTCATAAAAATACTCAGCAAAACTACACAACCAAACATTTAATAGGATATTATGTATTTGGTGTTTCTCTTCAAGGAGAGACTGTTTGAGGAAGGAGTGGTGGCTCAGTTCCCAAACAATCACTGGTTACTGAGTCTTTATTATTGTGTGCATAGAAGACTGATTTGCATATGATTCCTATTCTGGACTCAGGAGAATGATTTTGTGAGGACAATTTTCTTTAAGCAGTCATAAGTAGTAAGCACTTCCTATGTACAAGAGAATCTGTTCGCTACTCCTTGTCAACAAATACATAGTTACATAAACTCTTCTTTTCTGTTTTAAAAGAAAAGGTTGCTGATGTTCATTATTATAATGAAGTGTATCTAACAGTACAGTTGTGGTGGATTGCAAAATTTCCCCTGTGCAATTGCTAGTAATCATCAGGCAATGGGGTCAACTTTGTTATGTGTCACCTCATAATGAACATTGCCAATGTGCCATGCACGGAGCTGTTAATCTATCCAATTGCAGCAGAGCCTTAACCCTTTGATCCCTGAGAAGGGATAGGCATCTAAATTATCTTTAGAAGATCACTGCTGAATGACAACGGTAATAGGAATAATAGTAATGATTGTCAACTAAAGAAGCTCCAAATTTTCCTTTTCAGTACCCTAATAGAGAAACTATGGAGAATATGCACCCTGATTTTGGGTTGAAAAGGGTTCAAGTCTTCATAATTTTATTATATGAGATACAAACAGCTGAACTCATTGCCTGAGAAAGACCAGTAGTATTCACTTGAAACTTTGCGATCATCAATAAAAATATTCTTTATTAAACTAAATATTATAATTCAAAGTACCTCCACCTCCACCAAGAAGAGAGTTGTTTGCTATTAAAAAAAAAGGAAAAAGTGAAATTATGCCTTATACTATGAGGGAGTACCATAATTTCCAGCCGTTTACCCGCACAGCCGATTACCCACACCAGCTGATTATTGCCTGCAGCGAAAAAAAAAAGTCAACAGATTACCTGCACAGGTGGATAATCCGCACCTTAAAACAAAGGAAATTTGTACAAAATTAATGTGCTCTACAATTCACAATGTTGCCTACTTGACAGAATGCGAATTCGTGGCCACATTTTGTGCAAATGATCATTCAGCGCCATGTTGATTTGTCAAAAAAATCGATATCTCTGGTTCTACTGGGCCTAACAAGTCCCTTAAAACGGGAAAATTCTCTTCAGCTGAAGCTAGTGTTAACTGGAAATTTGTTACTGATGCGCCGGTTATCCTCGGTTTATCTTTGTCACCATCAAGGTTTTGTTTACACGCATGCCGATTGTAATTTGTTCGTCACACAACTAATTGTGCGTGAAATAAACTCGAGTTGGCATCATGTTTTCGTGCCACTTTGTGGCACTCTTAACACTACAAATTTAATCTGAGAGGTGGAAATGCAGGTAGGTGAGAATTTTCTTCAATTCAACCACCAGTAGATTTTAAAATTGTCACATAACCCGCACCTCCCTATTACCTAAAGTGGTGGGTGTTTAAGGACAAAACAACAGATTACCTGCGGGTAAACAGCCGGAAATTACAGTAATATTGAGATGATTACACAATATTGCACTGCACATCTTGTACTGTGCATAAAAATCACGATATCAGGCAGGTAAACACACATGCATTCCAAGAACAAGGAACTGTTTTCCAATCAATAGACAAGGTAAACAAGTATGATCATCATGGTATTTTTCTCTTTAACAAGCACAGTGACCTATATTTTTCTAATTAAAACATAACAAATTAATACGGAATGAAGGCAATGACTCAAAAACTTTTTGAAGTTAATGTTGTTTAAAATTACATGATTTTTATGATTATCGTTCCATTTGCTCAAGCATTCTTCTTTTCAGGTTTTTGTCAAGTATAACTTAAAATAAGAGTGCTCCTAGCTACCACAACAATGTGTATGATTAGCACCTGAGTACATGGATAAATGGGATAAATGGGATAAGATTAGTTCATCATAATTATCTCTCAAGAAAGTACAGTGACCTAATCTTCTTTTTGCAGTTTTCAAAACAGACATTGGTAGGGAACATTTAATGAAAATGTTTAAAAGCTTTCTGACAGCTTTTTTCTGAGGAATCACTGACTTTATAAACAATAACAGATGTACATGTAAGATGACAAATAGGTTGGAGAACAATCAGTCCAAATTTCCCCTCATTTTATTTGAACTAGCACACCATATTTATGCAATGAAACAAGTACTAAATTAAATGAACCAAGTACATCAATCAGGAGACACAATGGTCTAATGGTCAGGTGCATCAGACTACAAGTTGAGAGGTTTGATTTCAAGACCAGGCCTGGTCACTGTGTTGTGTTCTTGGGCAAAACACTTTACTCCCACTGTGCCTATCTCTCCACTCCACTCAGGAGCATAAATGAGTACTGGTGAATTGTCAGGGAAGCCTGATGAAATGCTGGGGGGGGGGGAGCAGGGGGGTAACCTTGCAATGGACTGGCATTTCATCCAAGGGGGAGTAGAATTAGTCCTAGTCACTTCATGCTATGGAAACCAGAATAAGCTGACCAGCAGGGTGCACCTATAGGCTCAAGCAGAGGCTTCCCCTTGTATAACAATCACTCATAGTTCAATAGCAATACTAAGAAAAGTCGTTTCATTGTTTAGAGTTGGAGGATTGAAGTTTACTATTAACAATGGAGACATTTAGCACCAGGGTTTTCGTATTAACGGCAAACCTGAAACAGCAGTTTCAGGTTAGGGTTTGGCATTTGACATTGATGGCTTCTACCACTTTAGCTACACCTCTCCATGAAATTGAAGAGGCCACCATATTGAATTTCTAGACAACACCAGTGTTTGATTTTCAAATGCCAACAAAAAGTCCTATTTTCACTCATTCGCTAAAAAATATATCTAAACTTGTTCTAAAAAGACTGGTTTACATGACTTTCTGATTTGTACATGGCTTAAAAACAAATTCAGGATAAAAAACATTGAGGTCAATCACTTACATGAAAACCTACCTCTTGGCATAGAAAATGTGCGTTGAGAACTCCGAATGTGACCACAGGGCTTGATCACATGACCTCCACAATCACAATCACTTACATGAAAACCTACCTCTTGGCATTAAAAATGTGCATTGAGAACTCCAAATGTGACCACAGGGCTTGATCACATGACCTCCACAATCACAATCACTTACATGAAAACCTACCTCTTGGCATTAAAAATGTGCGTTAAGAACTCCGAATGTGACCACAGGGCTTGATCACATGACCTCCAACAGTTTACCTTTCAAAGTTTCCACTGAAAACCCTAGTGCTAAATGTCACTAATAACTGCCATTTGTTAGAATGTGTAAATTGTATCTTTCTTATACCTTACCTGCATTTACTATGGCATCAATCTCTAGTATGGTTATATCACCCTGCCATAATGAAATTTTTTCATTCAGGGTTTCATTCACCTCAAACATTGGTTTCTCAGGCCTATTTTCTGAGATTGAAAGTGATAAAAATATGTATGTTAACTAAACAAAGATCTTGGCACAAAACATTTTTGGTAATCAAGTTAATGTAATTGCTGGGTACAGTCTAGTAATCACAGTTTACCATCATCTTGATTTTGGCCAATCACACTTACAGTACATTCAATGACACAGCCTTTAGCCCCTAACAGTGACTGATTAAAAATGTACTATATCCTTCCAATATCACACTGAATCAAAAATTATGCATGGCCACAAGAATAAAGGAGATGATCACCAACTACAATAACTATTGAATGTCAGACAAATTCTCACATCAGCACCTTAGGAAATGTATAGAGATTGGTGTGGAGAATATGCAAACTGATCTCAGGGTGTAAAAAGTTCCTGACTGTTACCCTAATGCATTTTAATACCTTGCTTTCCATATATGGAGTACAAATTTTTCTGTCTGTATTCTGGCCATGACTGGATCTTGTCCAAAGTGACATAGTCTTTACCACACTTGTAAAGTTTTCTCTTATCATTCAAGGAAAGATCATCATATTTACTGGAAGGTGGCTTCTCTTCATGTGCTTCAGCCTCTGAATCTACATGATATATTGTTCAATAATTATTAGTCCATAACTTTTAAGTCATGTTTTCAATTTTCCCTTGTTTGGCATTCTGATGAAAGACATCACATTGAAAGCAGACAAATAAAAAGAAAAGGAAATGTTTTGAATGGCTGACAGTTAACAATTGGTTCATGCTTTAGCGTGCACTATCGAGTTATGGAGCACGCGGGAAGTTTGGAGAGCACGAAAGAAGCGTAAGAGTTGCCCGAGGCGATAGCCGAGGGCAACTCTAGCTTCTTGAGTGCTCTCCAAACTTCCCACGTGCTCCATAACTTGATAGTGCACAGCTGAAAGCAAGAACCAATTGTTTTAGAGCATAGCCGGTGGAATTGTGCATCAAATCCAACGTGAAAAACAGACAACAATAACAGTTGAAGGGAATCGTGACGGCGCTGATGCCGAGTCTCCTTTTGCTTTGTTTTTCTCTTTTTCTGCCTCATTTAAGAACTATAGCCCAAGGGAAAAGGTCAAAACATTGTCTTCATTTTTGGACTAGTAGGCCAAGTTCCTGTTTGTATCCATTATTGTTGTGAAATATATTATTTTTCCCCGCACTAACAATGGCCCCTTGCGCGAAAAAAAAAATTTCTGGCGAAGTCGGATTTGCTGACGCTATCAGCGTGCACTATCAGGATTTTGAGCACGCTTATGTATAATGAATTTCATTGCGCGACTCTGCCAGCTATGTTCTAAAAGTAAATGGCCACCAAATAGCTAAATTCTTCACTAATAGAAAGCTGTGAGCATTCCTTCCTGAATGCTGCAATCTAAATGGTTTAATGCTCCTTGCTACCTATTTCATGATCAATAGTGAGTAGAGTGTGTAACCTAGCATTGTATGGTTGTAGGTTTTAAACAAAAATGAAAAAAAAAAATTGAGTCTGTCTTGTTGTTATAGAAAAAAACTACAGTCAGAAACTTTGTTGTTAGAAACGAACAACCCTTTTAGAATCCTCCTGAAACATATTTCATTTCTGTTTATACAATTGATTTCTGTGTCTAGTCAAAGTCTTCATGATGTTGTTGGAAACTAAGTTAAGTTTCTCAAGCTAATGAAACATCTGTGAGTACAAAATGAGTACAAACAAAATGAACAACCTTTCATTTTGTTGCTGGAAATGAATGATGCTTCCCTTTGTTGTTAGAAACATATAATGCCTTTAGAATCGTTACCCAAACATATTTCAGTTCTGTAAACTTTATACAATTTATACCCAAACATATTTCAGTTCTGTAAACTTTATACAATTTATTTCTGTGTAATCAAAGTCTTCATGATGTTGTTGGAAACCAAGATAAAGTCTCTCAAGCATATGAAACATCAGTGAGTACGAAACCAGTACCAACCAAACAATCAACCCTTCAATTCATTGTTTGAAAAGAACAAAGTTTTTAGACTCCTTATGATGTTGCCAGAGACAAAAAAATGCTTTAGTGATAAAGATTTCTCAACTTTATAGCCTATTTATAGTCTGTAAGTCTGATCTATTACATATTTGGGGCAACTTGGCATTTTTATCAGCAGACATGACTTGGGGCGACTTGTCAAGTTTCCTGTCTGAAAAAGTTTATTTAGTGTACAGCATAACTCATTGTAGTATGGGTACAGACTGTATGTGGGGTTGACACTGACGACAATGCACTGTGCTTTATTCAAGAAAACGCGTCTCTAAAAAGTTGCAAGGTTTTGTCAGTAAGCACTTGACAATACCGTTAGTGCTGTTATCCTAAGCAATGTTAACTGTGCTGCATTGGCATCACACTAAATTGGAATTGCGCTGATCGATTCCGTTTCCTGGTTCTTCAAAGAATGCAACTGCCCCGAAGATTTACATTATGATTGAGCGATTTTAACTGAACGTACAGGATGACATTTCAAAGACTTTCCCGGCCTGGTCAGGGGTGGGTGGGGGATACTTAAACACCTGATTTTTTTCGTCAATAAGTACGAGTAAGCATCCACACTACTGTACCTTGTTAAAGTAACTGTAGTAAACACTTTCACTTATACAGATACCTACTGTAAATCACCTTGTATATGAATACAGACTCATGTATTAACAGCATAGAGCAAAATTTCATATAAAACGAGATAACTCATATCCGTGGTAGGATAAGATATATACCTGAAAGATACCGTATACCAGTGTAAATGTACATACGATCGATCTCGAAGACTTGAATTCCCGAATATCCGATCTGCAACCCACAGCCGTGTTTGGGTGCATGGCCACAAAAAAAATCTAAAGATCGATCAGTAAGCTGTATGACACTAAAATGACGCAAAAAAATGATTGAAATAATACCTGGTGTTTCAGGAGACTGTGTCTTTCGTTTACCGCTTAGTCTCAAGAAACTAGACATCATCTCCCACATCCTCGACATTTAGCAAAGCGTCAACACTACAACAGATACATTTGAGTGATCATACAAGATATGGCTTTTCCAAGAAATATAGCCGCTGACCAAACTCTCGTTGGACTAAAGTTGGATTTGTTTTGGCGCGATTTTTACTCGGATGTTTTTCATGAACTTTTGGGACTTTTTTCGCTAAGGACTGGTGTAAAACAGGGAAAAGTTATAAAATGGACCGTTTCAAGTTGATTGATGCGGATAAAGCAGCATCCTGTAGAGATGTGGGCCTTCCTTTCGTCCATAATAGATTTGAACAAGTTTTCCTGGCAAGTCCTCGTGCCAAGGTGAAGCGTCACACACCGATGAATTGAACCACTCAGTAATAACTGATAGATGATTGCATGTTTCTGATGTATCTACCGTGAATACGTTTGACTAGTAACCATGCTTTTACATCAAAACATCTTTTTGTCACCCATCAAAATATGTAGCCCCGCGCCTTTATAACAAATAGCAGACGATTTGTCTTTATTTGTTGCACTTTGTTTGATGTTTGGAAGAGTTTTGTGTTGTAGCTGGTCGATTTCCTACTACTCCTGCGTCTAGAAAGCATAGAGTTAACATCTAAAAAAGTGTCGATCAAATGCGTGCCCGCTTCTAATTGTACGATTAAACAATATCGCATTACAGCTCTAGACGTGATTCTAAGAAAGTTATCACAATTCTCCTTGAGTCCAGGACTCGACACTAACTTTCCAACTTACTAGCCAAGTGGCTAGTGATATCTTAGATGTTATGACAATTTCAGTTTGTTTACTAGCTAAATTGGCCAGTGGAAATCGAAAACCACAAGCCAAAACTGAATTTCTACTAGTCTGTGGCTAGTTGGCTACTGTTAGTGTCAAGCCCTGTTGACCTCTCATAAACTTTATATCTAATGCTAATTGGAGACACTGCAAATTCACAAACAGAAGACAAACAACAAATCTGTACAGTTATAACAAAAATTACAGCTGGGGGCAAACCAATTCCCAGCACACTTTATGCATATGAACTAAGCAAAGAGATAATATGAATCACACAACCCTGGGGATGCAATACTTACATTGAAAGTGTTGAATTTTCCTCTCTGTCTTGAGAGCTGTCATCGTCATTGTAGTTATCATGATCACTGTTGTCATCATCAACGTAGACATTTTTAAATGTAACAGTAGGAGTGTGGGAACTAGCATGATGGTCAATAGGCTGGAGGTGCATGATGGTCAATAGGCTGGAGGTGCATGATGGTCAATAGGCTGGAGGTGCATGATGGTCAATAGGCTGGAGGTGCATGATGGTCAATAGGCTGGAGGTGCCAAGATAGAAACTTTGGTGGGGTTACTGGAGATGTACTGTGCATGTACATTGTATCCCTGGGTAACAGATGAGACACTTCAATTTTCCATTATCAGCAGGGCTCAACACTAGCAGTAGCCAACTAGTCACAGACTGGTAGAAATTCAGTTTTCGCCAGTAAACAAACTGAAATTGTCGCAGCATCTAAGATGTCACTAGCCACTTGGCTAGTAAGTTGAAAAGTTAATGTCGAGCCCCGGTCAGGTCTCTCTCCATGGGCTCATGGGAAAAATTCAGGTGAATCTTATTTAATGCTGGGAGGGAGGGTTGATAACCAACAATTGTCTATCATCTCAGTCAGGGAGAGTAATGATAATACTCCTACTTATTTCATGCTAGAGGGGTTATGATAACTGAGAGCGTTACCCCAGAGAAGAGGTTTTTTCCGTCTTTTCTTTTGTAGATATAATGTACACTGTCACTCTTAATTGTATTGAATATTTATATGTATATTGCAGGAACTATATGCAGCTTCAAATAATGCAGTACCAAGGCCTACACCACAGAAGTCAGCTTCATTGGAACTTACTACTGTTGAGAATCAAACTCCTCAAAAGTCAAATACTTTCCAAAGTGTACCTGGTTTTGATGAGGTGGTTAATATAGCCAATTCCTTCCACAACAAGCACTCCCAAAGCTGCAGCAGCAATTTACCATTATCTGATCATTTAGTTACACCTAGAAGATCAAAGTGTCATCCTGATCCATTAGGAGATGCCTGTAAAGAGTTTGCTAAGAGTCCATTTGGGCCATCTGTAAATGACACAGCAATTAAAGCCAAGGTAAACATGGCCATTAGCAGACTAGAAGAGGATTCCAGTGCTAAACATAGCTCACAAAATAGGGGTTCTCAATTTGATGAACACCCAAGTGATTCTAGAATAAGAAGCCAAGCAACATCAACAGATGTTATGAGCGAGAGGAGTAGAATGACCCTACAGAAAGGAAGAACAAATCGAAGAGGCACTAATAATGTTGATAATGTGACAAGAGCTCAGACTGTTGATAGCAGAGAAGAGATTCACATTTCTTTTGAAAATAATGGTGACGATGAAATAAATATTGAGACAGAAGATTTCAACAGTGCAGGGAATGAAAAAAACCACTCAAGAATAAAAAGTTTAGAAAAGACATTGAGCAATGCTATATTCAGGGCAAATTCAGGGCAACCAGCCATGCAAGTACCAGAAGAAAATGGAGTACCTGACAAAGAAGATATTTTGAATAACACTTATTATTCTGTTGTGGATGAGAACATTCCTGGGACACCTGAAGGTATTATATCTTTTCCTTTTGTTCAGTTGATTGTTTGAATCCAAGTAATTCATTTGATCCTCTTATGTAATCAAGGTATGTAATGTAAGGGATGCCTGACATTTTGATAACCTTATTCCATGTAGTGACAGGATGTTGCCACTGTCATCTTCATACCTGACCCTTAGGAGTTATCATTATGGTGAATTTGACATCTCTACATGTAATTGTCTAAACATCAGTCACTGTCATGCGTAAGAGTCATTGTTTAATACTACATGTTTGTGTGCTCATTGGTTCATTGTTTCATTGGTTCATTTATTTCACACTATTTACATAAATTTCACATAGATAGAAAAGTAAAGTTGCAAGAAATGATTACAGAATAAAATAAATAAAGTACAGATTATAAAAATATGTGTGGTGGCCAAAGTAGCAAAGGCTTTCTAGTTGGCCACCACCTACTTTTAGATAAATAAAGAAATAGTACTGAGCTGGGATTAATGTGCAAGAAAGAATTACCAGTATAAATTTAAGGTATGTTAGAGATATATTGAACCAGGCAAGAATCTATACAGGAAAAGCTTAATAAGAGAAGGACACACATACAGACAAACAAACAACAGCAACAACAATGGATGAAAGCAGAGACAGAGACAAAGGAGAGGAAAAGAACAATGCATCATCAACAACAATAGCAGCAGTAGCAACAAAGACCTACTCTGCTCTACTCTGACTATCGCACTACAAGATCAACATTTCAATTTGTGTACTTAAGTTGTCATAACTTATCAAATGTCTTTGATAAAGAATAAGATAGTCTTTTAGATGAAGACTGGAAGCTAATATATACCAGGAAACTACTGTAACACTACCTCATAAATTCTGAGCTTAAACATCCCAAGTTATTGTTTTTTTTAAAGAAAATCTTCTAATAAGTGTTAAAAATTAAGTGTTACTTGTACATCTTATAATAGTTGGCTTCTTAGACGAGTGGTTGGACCAAAATGTTTTTTCTATCTGTCAAACTTTAAGTAATTTCTGTATTCATATCTGAATATTGCAGAGATTGTTCGTGAAAGAAGAAAGAAAAGTGCTAAAGGCCAAGGAAAACCAGAGAGAAGGAGATTGTATAAAGAAGAATCGGATGGTTCCTCGTCAGACAGGGTAAAACAATTGGGTTCCATATTTTCACAGGGTGTTACTGTACATGTAATAAACTATATATAATTATGTCTTCCATTATATGTATAGAAAATTGCTTGGTTTCTAGGTGTATTTGGGATAGACCCTACAAGAGATATTTTAAAATTCATTAGATATCAAAGTACTAGTCCTTGGGTAAATGCCATCCTTGTGTTTTTACAACTTTTGCTTGTTATTTCTGTATACATGGACATTGTAGGTTGCACAGAAGTCATCAAAGATTAACATTCTTAAACCGTGGTACGTTAAAGCGTTAAAGACACAAACACACATGGGAATCATTGTGGAAGGACAGAGAAGGTAAGAAAGTTTATTCAGCTGCACTGTTTAGCATGCAGTTGTACTTGTGACAAGGATTAGATGTTGGTGATCAGCTTGGTTCCTACCAAACCCAAGTATGAAATGAATGTCTACACCCAGTTGTAAGCAGTGAATTTTAAACTCTGTACTTGAGTGGTTAGAATGTACAGTCAGTTTAATTTATTATTCATGGTTCATTGTAGGTAGAAGAAGACAAGGTATTGATTTGTAGTTAAGATATGTTATTCCCTGTTTCACAAGAAATGTGGCACACAAGGCACAGCCAAGGAAATGTTTTACTGATGTTCTCACCACATTCATTTTTTACATCTTCTGTAACCAATTACAGTACAGATGTATGGCAACATGAATGTAGAATCTGTTTGATTTGTATGATGAAAAAGCAAAATGTTGTCAGTGATGATCTCTTCTGTACATCTTTTCTCTAAAACTGTAGATCATAAGTACTGCTAAGAATCGATCAAAATGCCAGCATAATCAGCTTATCATTATTAGACCAGCAAATAACAATTTTATTATTGTAAAACATGAGTAACAGTTTAATGCATGTATATCATTTACAGTGAGGATCCAGTGGGTGAGTGGTGGCACAGTACAGCTATTGTCAAAAGAGTAAGTGCAAAGTGTGTACAAACTAAGAGTGGATCTCAGTACAAGCTGCATGGACCCATCGATGAAAATGTCACCCTTCAACAAGGTGATTGTTGTCTTTTTTTTTTACTTGTTTTTTTGTTTTTCTTTCTGTTGAATTGCTAATCTTGAAATCAAGAGCAATATAGGCAGTATTACTGTAATGTGAAACCAAGTTGTAATTTTATTTTAGTTGAACCTTGATTATCTGGACCTTGATTATGCAGATTTTCTTATTGTCAGAACTCGTCTCTCTGGTCCCATTTTTAAGAATATCAATTTGTAGCATTTGAGATCTGAGACAACTTTTATCCTACAAAGCAGAAATAACAAAGCAATGCTGGTACTACTCTATACTAAGTAAGCTTCGCATACAAATATAACAAATGTTCAAGTGCAAGGCAATATATCTATCTGGTTATTAAGTGATACAGATGGAACCTCACAGACTGATAAAATTGGCAACATGCACACACTGAAAAAAACTGAATTACCAGTATGTTATCGTTTTAGGTCATAACATGATGTTGGTTAGAGTTAATGACTGATTGACAAAAACTGCCTTAGGCAAATGTTATCAATGATGCACAATGAGTTAACTGATCCATATTCATTGTTATCTTCAGCTCATAAATATTCATATTTTCTATAGTCCAGACTCTCAGTTATCCAGACTGTTTAACTCTATCCCCAAGGAGTCCATATAGGCGGATTCATGCTGTCGTCATTGTTTACATTTTCGCTCATTTGCATACGGCTTTGCGTAAAGAAGGAAGCATGTTAGATACAAATTGACTTCAGGCAGCTAAAGAGCTAGAAAACCTTAGTACATGATGAAATTTTTAGCTCTTTGGGTATAATATTCAAGGAGAAATAGTCCATCAAAAACTGCAAAATTTCTGGGTGGCAAAAGCGCTAATGAGCTCATACATTCTATGTAAAATTTTGAGTTTTTAAACCCGTGTTGCACAAAAAGTATTCAATGCATCAGGCTCGTATTTATTGGCCGAGTTAATCGTATTTTGACCTCTCGATATTCAGAACTGATTTATCTTTAGCTCCATCAGAAACTGAATTGCTTATGCTAATGAGGCAAATATTGTAAACAGGGATTCCCCTGTAAGAGGGGTTTGATGGCATTTTATAATTGTAACTTTAAGTTATATGTACATAAAAATTAACCTTATATTAAGACTAACGCTCGAAACGTCAGCTTTTGTAATTGTTACGGTGGCCAATTTACCATTTCAACTTTGTTGATATATCCAAATTATATTAAGACTGTTTCTAGCAGAGACTTCAATCGTTCCTTCTTTTATTCTTTGAGGAAGAGTTCATCTGTGCATCTAGTCTTTGTTTTTAAATGGATATAATATCTAGGAGGATAAAGTCTTTGTTGTGTCCTGGATTAAAACCGTTTTTTTAACTGGAAGGATACATGCTGCATGTACTTAATACCCTTTTCCTCTCTCCAATTCTGGATTTTTTTGTAAAGGTGGCTTCTCTAGCTTGTTAACTTTTGACAAGCCCAGAGTAAATGCAAGGTGAAAATAAATAGCACTTTTGCACTCTTATACTTTGAATGCAAAATTTAACAGCTGATTTTTTTTGTTTGTCTGTATTTTTTCCAACATTTTAGTTTTTCTTACTTGACTGAATCAAAGTGGTTTTTTCCATTTACATCAAAATCGAAAATATCCTGTAAGTTAAATACATATCTGGGTAGATGTAAAATTGTATGTGTTACATAAACCTGTATTGGAAAAAAAAAAAAGGGAAAAAGAAGAGACATGTTACAAAAAATTGCTCTAGCTTTCTGATTTTATTTAACATGTGATGGTATGATTATCATATTGTTTTTCAGGATTCCCACCTGACTTTGTCAAAGCATTTAAACAAGGCTTTCCTAAGAACTGGATTTCCCTTGTGGCTGACTACTTCAACTCTCAAAGCAG
This sequence comes from Stylophora pistillata, assembly GCF_964205215.1. Taxonomy (NCBI): domain Eukaryota; kingdom Metazoa; phylum Cnidaria; class Anthozoa; order Scleractinia; family Pocilloporidae; genus Stylophora; species Stylophora pistillata. The sequence goes on from NC_142524.1 coordinate 19,650,050, forward strand.
GTTTTGGTTGATTCAATTTGATACCCTAACACCAGGATCCGTACTTTCCATACTCTTCTCTGTACATTTCCTTTAGTTGGTGATCATTTCCTATAATTATTCTCATAGCCTCAGCGTTTGACTCAGGGGTGGTATTGTTAGGAGAAATTACACACTGGTCATTCTTAGGAGTTAACTCTTCCCAAAAAGTCTTTTGGAGACTCAAATCACCTATTTGGTATTCCAGTATAACAACTAGTAAGATATTATTATTGAAGGTTTGCGCCTATCTTCAGAATATTGATGTCAGAGGAAAAGGGAGGAATAAGGATTGAAAAAATTATTGACGTCTAATTTTGATTTTGATTGTTTCCAAAGGTGAACGATATTTACTTTGGAAAATTCAAGCAGAGTTGAATGCTAGTGGCAAAAATTGCAAATGCTTTATGCTGAAGGCTCAATGAGTTTAACGAGTGTTTGACCACTCTACCGTCTAAAAAATAATATTAAACTGTAATTAAAAATTGAGAAGAGAAATTAATCCCTTCAAACCGCATGGTTGTTTTCTTATTTTCCTTCTCTAATCCCCTCAACCATAGAGTAGTTTGTGTATTTTGTATGTGATTTCATTTGCTTCAACCAATCTAAAAAGTTACGAGAGCGAGAAAAAAAACTCAAGAAAAATAACGTTTTCATTTTTACCCATTTAATCGGTACAAGTGAGGAAGAGGAACAAACTCAAAAACATATTGACAACAAGAAGGGGAAAGAGTTAAAAGAGGCAGATCATTCTACAATAACAACTCCAACTCAAACCAGAGCTAAGAGGAGGAACCAAACCTCAGGTATTTTGACTAGAAACATACATGAAAATATAATGCGTGTCTGATTGGCTGAAAACGAGTGCCTTTTTTCATGTAACACGAGTACAAAGTTGGAACACGAGTGCAAAGTTGGAACACGAGTGCAAATTACAAATAGCGCGCGCTGTCAAAATTTCGTCTGACTCGACTCTGGTAGCCTGCGTTGCAGCCGGACGTACGTGTCACATAATCCCCGGTATAGTCCGACGGCTTAGACTGTCTGCGACGCAGGCTAGAGTCTGTGTGAATTTTTTTTTTTTCATGTAAATTGATAATAAGTAACAATTACTAAATTTAAAAAGTGAGTTTTTCAAGGATTTCAAAATGTCACCCTACAGGTTCCAAAATGCACTCGAAATAATGTTATTAGCAAAGCTAATCACATAGAGCGCCGTGATTTTTCAAACTTAGAGCAGATTTACATGCACTGTACACTCAGGGTGCATTACACCATCTGACACCTTAAAGGGCTTAGATAGTATTAAACAGTTACGACTACATCAAAGTATTCCTCTATTTTTGTAGCATTCAAGACCCCACAGAACAGACCACTTCCCCAAGAGGTGGAAATCAAGGTACATAGAACTGCATATGCTGCACATGTACACAAATCTAAATCTGTCTCTTCTTACTTAGATAGATTCTTAACAACAGCTAATGAAGAACAACGCTATGAGTTTAAATTACTTTACATAGAGAGTAACACATGGGCGCGCGTAGAATATGGAACCTCTCTTCAAGTTTTGAACTTGATATCTTACGAATGTGGACAGCGAACGGGTGAGATATCGAGTTTAGCACAGAAAGAGAAATTCCATTTGTGCTACTAGCAACTATCTATCAGTTCGTTTACTATATTAACATCAGGAGTCTTTACTGACAAGAAAATTCGACTCTGTTAATCGACTGAGAATGATGACGCTTTGCCATTCCATTATCAATCAGATAGAATGGCGCGAAAGGTGAGTGATGCGTAAGCATATAATTTGGATATATCAACAAAGTTGAAATGGTAAATAAATTATTGTCCACCGTAACGATTACAAAAGCTGACGTTTCGAGCGTTAGCCCTTCGTCGGAGCGAATAGAGGAATTGTGGGTTGTGTGTGCTTTTAAAAGCAGAAAATGGAGCTACGTTATTGGTGGGAACATGGCAACGAGAAAAACATGAATAATTAGTGGAATGAAAAGCGTTCGTTGATCCCTGTGGGATTTAGACTGCCGGTTTGAAAGATGAGCCTTTGTTCAAGATTTTTACGGCTTTCCGTGCTACCTAAGTGCAAGGAGAGACCGCAGATTGCCATATGTTGCTTAGAATGATTAGGTAAATTAAAATGTCTAGCGACTGGTTTCGATGTGTCCTTGTCATTCCTTTCCACGTCTCGAAGGTGTTCTCGGTATCGGTCACCTAGTCTTCTGCCTGTTTCGCCGATGTATATCTTTTTGCAATAAGTGCAAGTTATGCAATAGATTACATTGGCGGAGGTGCACGTGAAGTGATCGGTGATCTTAATGGATCGTTTAGGTCCCGATATTTTATCAGTGTTGTGAATGAAAGGACACGTTTTGCATCGTGCACGAGCGCATTTAAAAGTGCCTGGTTAGTCTGAAAAGAACTTCTGACCAAAAAATTGCCTATGTTTCTGTTGCGTTTGAATGAAATGAGCGGAGGCTGCGAAAAGATAGTGCTTGTCTCTGGATCGTTTTGAAGTAATTTAAAGTTTTTAAGAATGATGGATTTAACTGAGTGTTTGTGAGGGTGAAACGTGAGAGTGAATGGAATGCGGTCGGAATCTTTCTCATGTGACGTTTGTAGTGCTGAATGTCGATCAATAAGTTGAGCGCGGTGGTAACCCGCTTGAACGACAGAAACAAGGTAACCACGTTTATCGAAGAACTGGCACATTGACTCTGATTTGTGGTGGAAATCAGAGTCATCACTACATAAACGACGAAGTCTTAGAAACTGAGAAAAAGGAATGGAATTCTTAACGTGAGATGGATGCGAAGACGAATATAACAAGTAATTATGCGGGTCTGTAGGTTTGTAATACACACTAGTGCATAAACCGTTACCTTCAATTGAAACTTTGATGTCTAAAAAGGATAAAGAATTGTCAGAAATTTCCTAGGTATATTTCAGAGCCGGGTGAAAAGAATTGACTGCGGATATGAATTGAGTGAGCTCCTCTCTGGTAGAGGAGGTAGCGCCGATACAGTCGTCGATGTAGCGACCGTAGAGTTCAGGTTTGGACCCGGTGTATTGGCTGAAAAATTGATGTTCGACAAAACCTACAAAAAGATTGGCATAGCTAGGTCCCATTTTGGTGCCCATGGCTACACCACTGGTTTGTTTGAAGAAGTTGTTCATGTAGTGATGACTCTGATTTCCACCACAAATCAGAGTCAATGTGCCAGTTCTTCGATAAACGTGGTTACCCTGTTTCTGTCGTTCAAGCGGGTTACCACCGCGCTTAACTTATTGATCGACATTGAGCACTACAAACGTCGCATGAGGAAGATTCCGACCGCATTCCATTCACTCTCACGTTTCACCCTCACAACCACTCAGTTAAATCCATCATTCTTAAAAACTTTAAATTACTTCAAAACGATCCAGAGACAAGCACTATCTTTTCGCAGCCTCCGCTCATTTCATTCAAACGCGACAAAAACATAGGCAATTTTTTTGGTCAGAAGTTCTTTTCAGACTAATGACCAACCAGGCACTTTTAAATGCGCTCGTGCACGGTGCAAAACGTGTCCTTTCATTCACAACACTGATAAAATATCGGGACCTAAACGATCCATTAAGATCACTTTGCACACACAACCCACAATTCCTCTATTCGCTCCGACGAAGGGCTAACGCTCGAAACGTCAGCTTTTGTAATCGTTACGGTGGACAATTTACCATTTCAACTTTGTTGATATATCCAAATTATGACGTGTAAGCAGCTGATTGGCGATATCACGTTTGTAGTTCAGTACGGCTTTTTTCAGGGCTGGAAATCCTTTAAAATACTTCAGTTTATATAATGAGCCTAAAAAAGGGCAGAAACACGAAATATCTAGTAGAAATATTTTGAAGGTCAAGATGCAGGCAGTAAATCATTTGGTTTGTGCAAACGTTGTCACCTTTGACTGAACACTGACGGATCCCCAGCACACTATAGAACTTACGATCCTCTGACAGTCATACACGCACTGAGTTCTCCTTACAGAACTCTGATCTGTTCATCTTTCTGTTGTGTTATCCACGCCTGCGCTATTGCACATTGTGGAAGGCTGTTCGAATCTTTAACTCCAGGAGCAACAGGAGAAAACCTGGCAACCGTCAACTTGCTTACTTACGCGCTGACTCACCCGTTTCCGATCCTCTTCAGAACCATCTCTTATGCGACATCAGGCAAAGAATCTCCGGTTGCCTCTTCTACTCAGTGTCCCTGGGATTTTCTTAAGGTTTGTCGTTATGCTGAACTTGACATTTTTACTACAGTCTTTGAAAAGCGCTCATTTTTTCTCGCAGACAACAAGGAGTGGACGTATGGTAAAGCCACCTTTAGCCTGGTGGAGAGGGCAGCGTATTATTACTGATGGACATCACAACTTTGAAGGCATTCATCCGGGGTGCGAGGAGCGTACTCCCATTTCTTCCATGTACAATGTCAACATTAAAATTTCCATGGTGATTATTTTTCTTTTCTTTTAAGGATGAAGTGTAATCCTAAATAAAGAGAGCTAAGAAGATAACGAAAACTTTGTGTGAGGGATCATTATCTTTATTGTTTATTTACTGTATTCGTTACTCCGATCAGTTAGTGATTATTTGTTTTGAGTCTTTTGCTCTGATTACTACGAGTGTTACAATTTTACTCGTTGTATCTGATACCTACTAGTAGAAAGGGAAGTGACCCTCTGTTTTAAGTAATTAGGTCTAAGCTATAAGGTTTTCGGGGGGTAGGTGAAGGTCTCCAAGAGTTGATAGTAACAGTGTGAAATCTAGTCTCTGTTTATATTTCATTACTTTGTAGGTCGAGGAGCTATCTCCAAAGAAGAAAGGACAGCTTGTTTCTAGCAGTGAAAACAGTAACACAATGCCAAGAGTAAGAAAGGGAAAAACAGCGCGGAATGAAAACAAGTCTAGTGGACGCAGCGGCACTGAGAACGATACTGATGAGAATATAAAAAGACCATTGTGCTTCTCGCCAAAGAAAACAGTTCTTAAAGATCAAGATCAAACGATGAATAATATTAGTCCCAAAAAGCGACCTCAACGGAAGTCATTGAACAGTAGTAAGAGTGGAAGCCAAGGATCTGGTTGCACAGTTAGTGCAGTTGATGATTCAGAACACAAGAGCAGTATAAACCAACCGTTAGTTCAAGAGCATGAAATGCTTTGTGAAGATGTATCTCTAGCCCCAGTTATTACGCCAAAGAAAAATACACCGCAGCTTTCGAGTTTGGACAGAAACAATCAAAATTGCAAGAAGAAGAGCAGCAATGAAAAGTTATCAGCAGAAAGTGAGAGCGAGGAGATTCTCTCTCCATTCAAGCGTGTTTTAAGATCTCAGAGAAGTAAAGGCGGTGACTTGACATCAACAAGTGCAAACCCTGACAAGTTTTCTGATGCTGATTCCGAGGATTCCCAAGCAGAATCAAGCGCTCAATTGTCAGAAAAAAAAAATGAAGGAGCTTATTTAAAGCAACCCGAGAAAGAAGGGGTTCGTCTGAAAAGTTTAATATCCCGTAAATCAAATATGGAAACTCATGGTACATTGAAGAACGACAAAAAAGTTAAAACGGGCTCCAAAAGAAAAGGAAATACTCCATCTGATATTGAAAAGGTTTTAGGCAAGAAACAAAAATTAGAAGTTTGCAGACAGACAGCCCAAAATGAGATTCCTTGCACTGATGGAGAGATCAAAATGCTCAATGGTGCAACAGAGAACGGCAAAAGAGTTGAAACTCGATCCAAAAGAGCAGGAAAAACTCAGACTGTTAGTGAAAAGTTATCAGACAAGAAGCAAGCGTTGAAAGTTTCTCGACAGGCAACCAAGAAAAACAGCAGAAAGATAAGTGATGAAGTGCGTGATGAAACCCCTTGCACCGATGGAGAGATCCAAACGCTGAAAGGCACATTGGAGGACGACAAGAGAGTTGAAACTCGATCCAGAAGAGCAGGAAAAACTCAGTCTGATAGTGAAAAGATATCAGACATGAAGCAAGCATTGAAAGTTTCTCGACAGGCAATCAACAAAAACAGTAGAGGGATAAGTGATGAGGTGCGTGACGAAACTCTCTGCACCAATGAAGAGATTCAAACCCTGAAGGGCACATTGGAGGACGACGAAAGAGTTGAAACAAGATCTCAAAGAAAAGGAAAAACTCAATCTAGTATTGAAAAAGTTTTTGGCAAGAAGAAAGTATCGGAAGTCACCAGACAGACAGAAAACAAAAACCACAGAAGGAGAAGTTTTGAACTGTCTGATAGAACTCGTTCGACTGATGAAGAGATAAAAAAGCTGAATGGTACATCGAACAACGGTAAGAGCGTTGAAATTGGCTCCAAAAGGAAAGGAAAAACACAATCTGAAAGTGGAAAAGATTCAGGCAAGAAAAAAGCCATGAAAGTTTCCAGACAGACAGCAAACAAAGACAGCAAAAAAAGAAATGATGAATTGTCTGATGAAGCTCCTTGGACTGATGAAGAGATCACAAAGCTGAATGAGTATGTAACATAGAAACTGAACGTCTAAATATATATGTAACCCAGAGCTTTAAGGTTTTAGTTGATATTGTTGTAGAATCATCAGGTTTGATCAAAATCCAATGTTTCTTTTTTTTAAGGAAAGAGATCTGTCTAATGACAACAATAGATAAGAAAATGACAGAAACTGACTTTTAAACTCAGATCAAACCTCAATCGTTTTAACCGCATTGCAAACTGCTTCCAAACAAACGCGCTGGTGTGCCTGCGGAGCACAACATGAAGAACGTAGTAATGATGGAGTTTCCGAAAATCCGCTTTGGAAAGAGGAGCCGGGTTTTGAGTAGACTCCAGCATATATAATGTAGTGCAAAAGTAATTTGAAGAGCCAAAAAATATTTAGCGTGAGCTAAAGGTTGTACGACATTTTTGTATCCACCCACCACTGCGTGAAAACTAATGCCAAATCGTCAAGGGCACTTTTCTATTGAGTGTAGTATAATAAAAACCATGGTAATCACAATAACCAATCAGAACAAATCAAAAAAGTTGAAGGAGCTAGTGAGATTTCAAAGTAATAACAGCCAAACTTGCCGAAGCACGCGATTCGCGAGTGACCAAGTCATGATTGGTTTAGTTTTAAACCTTGTTATAATGCAAAACAAATGCAATCCTGGATGACTTTCCATTCTTGGAGCTTACTTACACCGTATTCCTCCATTTCTTAATGGTTTCTCTAATGCTTTACCTAGAGCACTGCACTCCATTCCCGGCAGTACGCCTCTGTTTTGGCAAAAGATCTCTAGGAAGGTAGGAACACGGACTGCACAGGAGTGTCAGTCCCATCACCAGGGGCATGTTCTCGTTTCCAACAGGAAGAATCCAGCAATCAAGAAAGGCCCTGCAAAGACGAAGGATCCGGAGCAGAAAGGTGAGAGTACGATATTAGGATTGTTACAGCAACAACAATGGGATGTCATAGACAATTTTGGCGAAAGGGAAGGAAACAGTCCCCCGAATCTCTATTCTCTTTTTCTGAAAACTTTAAACGCTGTAGCTTCAGTCGAGTTTCGCAAATTTGAAGTTCCCCGGGACCGAGAGATTTTCGAGAAATGGTCTTAACTCGAATCAATGAAATCGAAGACCGAAGCTTGAAACATAAGCTCCAAATTCTGTTCTCGATTCTCAAAACTTTCCCGCATGTCAGGAACGAGAAGAAATAATAGCCATGTTGATACTAACCTTCATTATTAGTCATCGTTAGTTATTCTAACATGGCAGGGAAGCGCCTTAGTCGGCAAAATTTGACTTAAGTTTTTCTTGGGCAGTTAACTTTTTGTTCTTCTTATTTCTTTTGCGACTTTGATTTGATTGTCTCTTTTATTTATTAGCTGCCTCCCAACAGAATGTGAAGATAGTCACCGGTGGAGTTGGCACCATCAAGCGAAAGCGAGAGCTTCGATTATTACTGGAGCAGCAGGATGTAGACTACGAAGATGATATCTTTGACTCGACTCCATTTAAAAGAAAGAAAGATCTGCAGGTAGGCCGCCTCTCCCCGTCAGAACCAGACGTTTTGAATTGTGGCTTACCAACCCATGCCCAACTTATTTTTAACTCGTGACAAAATCCTTGCTCCTTTTAACAATTATTCACTGAAGTGGAGGCGAACCGTGGGGGATATTTACTGAGCCGCGAAACGGCAAGGTAAATATTCACCACTTTCACCGACTTAGAAGTGAACAAGTGTTTCAGTACATACCACTCGGAAACCAAAAAAATAAGTCTATTTCTGTCAATGTACCAAAATGTGGTTGGAAATTAAATTGGTGACGCGTAATTTTGTCTCTTTGGCTGCTCGAAGGCGAATAGTGCGTGGTACTCACTTTCGAACCAGCCAATCATCGCGCGCGGAAAGCACCATTCACCTTTGTGGTAAATACTAATTCTTGGTATTTCTCGCATTTTTTTAAATCATTGGTATCCAATCACTCAATGGTTTATTAAGAGTGGTTGATGTTTGAAGCTTTTTTAATAGTTAAGAACTTTTTTAAATGTCAAGCCAAGAAATGATCTCAGATGGACTGCAATTTTAGCAATTGCAGAAAGAAGCCTGAAAACATTCGTGCTTCGACGGAATTCGATCCTACTAAAATAATGCAATCTATCTGCAACGATCATTTCTGGGCTTGATTTGCATCCACGAGTCAATACAAGTTATTTCATCACAATTTTTTATTAACTGTATCTTATATCATTTCTCTCGTCAGCTTCCGTTCAATCTGAGCGCTCATAGCAGCGACGAAGAAAATAATGAGGATGATGATCAGAGTGACACAGAGCATAGTGCTTCACATAAGACACCCAGCAGTCGCACACCCAGTAGCCGTTTCCGTCCTTTGGGTCCTTTGTCGATATCGTCTACTCCTGGAGCAGAGTTTGTCAGTCCCAGTCTCTTGCAGCTTGTCAACAGGTCAGAATTATGATACTCTTTTGGTGCAACGTGTAGTTGACTATGAAAATACAGAGCACATACCCACAACCAAATCTTGACGGCTAATTAGTTTTGACGGCATAGTGAGGTTCTTTCCTAATTTTTCATCTAGTCTTGTTCCTCACCTTTGTCATGACTGTAGAAAGGATGAGATATGTGTTGCGGGAGTTTTACCACTCGCTTGGCGAATTAACTAGAGGTACCAAGACTCGATACTTTTCTTCTTTTATTCTCTTCTCTTCTATCGTTGCTACTACCACAGCTATTTCTCTTCTTCTTCTGACTTCAGCGAGGAGTGCCCTCTCATTTAATGTAAAAATCACAGACATGTTTGGTTTAGCTGACCGTGGGAATTTCCAAAACAAGATATTCAGTGAAGGTATAGTCTGATCGTCCGGGTGAGTGTAGTCCTGAGAAGGACTGTTGTCGGTGGCAGTGACTGACGTTTCGACAACCTGTGCGGAAGTCATCATCAGAGTCAAGTGAATGATTGTTGTCAGTAGAATGTTTTTATTCCAGTTCGTGTGAAATGATCGGTTGGTTTTGCCGTGATGTTATTGGCTGTAAGACTCAAGTGACGTAAGTCAGTCGTGATTGGTCTGTTTCGGTCTGTCGGTAAAGTTAGGTTGTTCTTTTTCGGTCGTTTGTGATGTTTATGTCGTGAATGAGTCGTTTGTATGGGGCGGGTAGTTGTTGACATCTGTTTAGGGAGTCTGTTCTAAGTTAGTAAACCAGCTTTCCAGAGTCAGTCGTTGAAAATAGTCAGTGCTGTAGGTTAGGCATTGCGCAGAGTCCCAGTCAATGTTGTGGTTGGTAAGTCGATGGTGTTCAGCAATGTGATTGCTGACATCACCTTTCCTCGTCGCCCGTCTGTGTTCAGTCAGTCTTGTTGTGAGGTTTCTGCCAGTCTCACCGATGTAGGAGGCTTGGCAGTCGGAACAATTGATCTTATAAATCGTTCCCTGTCTGTTCCTCGGTTCGTCTTTGTCTTTAACGTTGGTCTTTAACGTTGGTTAGTAACACACTACGTCAGTTACTAACCAACGTTAAAGACAAAGACGAACCGAGGAACAGACAGGGAACGATTTATAAGATCAATTGTTCCGACTGCCAAGCCTCCTACATCGGTGAGACTGGCAGAAACCTCACAACAAGACTGACTGAACACAGACGGGCGACGAGGAAAGGTGATGTCAGCAATCACATTGCTGAACACCATCGACTTACCAACCACAACATTGACTGGGACTCTGCGCAATGCCTAACCTACAGCACTGACTATTTTCAACGACTGACTCTGGAAAGCTGGTTTACTAACTTAGAACAGACTCCCCTAAACAGATGTCAACAACTACCCGCCCCATACAAACGACTCATTCACGACATAAACATCACAAACGACCGAAAAAGAACAACCTAACTTTACCGACAGACCGAAACAGACCAATCACGACTGACTTACGTCACTTGAGTCTTACAGCCAATAACATCACGGCAAAACCAACCGATCATTTCACACGAACTGGAATAAAAACATTCTACTGACAACAATCATTCACTTGACTCTGATGATGACTTCCGCACAGGTTGTCGAAACGTCAGTCACTGCCACCGACAACAGTCCTTCTCAGGACTACACTCACCCGGACGATCAGACTATACCTTCACATGTTACCCCCGGGTTCAAACCATTTACCGCAAGATATTCAGTGTGGGTAAAACTCAAGGTCCGTTTTACCAACCCAAACTTGACCACCTAGCAAATTAGTTATCCTCAACCTTAACAAGGGATTAAAGTGTCTAGCACGGTAAGAACTGAGCCAAGTTCAAGCACACACTAAAAATAAATGATCAAAACTATAGATTCATCAAAAGAACAACGTAGACGCAAAAAGGCGAGACTTAATAAAACAAAAGGTAAACCTAAAAATACTCGAAATATCAAGCCTTGAAAATGCCCTACAACATATGTTAATCTTGTAATTCTTAGAGGAGATAAACAAGTAGCATCCCTTCGCAGTATCAATACATTGTTCAGCAAAGATATGATGAGATGAGATACGCATCAGCGGGAAGTTGTCATCCGGATGTGATATCAAATCCTCCTACAGCTGTAGCTATTAGTAGAAGGAAGTAGTTTTCAGCGGATGTGGGAGCCATAGAGTCAACAACCTTCAATCACACTCACGACGGTGTTGTTGAACGTAGCAGTGCTTCTATTTGTTGTAGAAACGACATGGATCACTACATTTACAGGATGCAACAAGGAAAGCGAGGGACACAAGCATCTGGAAAACAAAAGTCAAAGGTAAACTTTACAGCACCAAAATTTCATGGAACTTTATCCCTCCCTGATCATGCTGGATTCCATCGGGATCCATCTTGGATACCCTACAGTTCAAGTTTACGTTTAACGTTTACAGTTGCAAAAAAAAAGGTAAAAAAAAAGAAAGAAAATAAAGACTAGAATATTTGTATGTAGAAGCGAGCAAGATAACTTTTTTTTCTTTCCAGCTGATAAGGACATCTACTCCCAAGAAACCGTCAACGAGAAGCCATTTCCCTGTAATAACCGGGTCAGACTTGTTTGAAGTACATCCTGCATCAGATCAAGAGTCCGACGACGGATCCCAAGACGAGTACTTTTCTGACGAATAACAGATGAACGCGGCGCAAAGTGCAAAGTCATGGGTGCTATGGACAACTGTTTAAAAAATGTCCCATCGAAAGCAGTTTAATGCGGTAGTTTTTAAGAAGAACAAGAGAGCCATCTTATTGTGTTTTTTAATCGCAAAGCCCGAATCTTAACTACTCTGTGCAGTTCCTCTAAATTTCTCGTGGTACAGTAGTTTGTTGCAGTATCATGAAAACTTCATCAGGCTCTCGCATTTGTCTTTTCTAATCACATCGTGTTCTAATTGTGTTTTTACATTGTAAGAAATAGTTACATTTTACTTGCGTCATGTCATGGAGGTATAGGTTGTCTTACTCAAAACCAAGTTGGGGAAGCAATTCATCGCTCGAGAAGATCTACTACTAAATCATGTCGCCAAAGATGCAGTTTACCATGAGGCCTTGGCACCGTCTTAAAAGTTTTCAAACTAATTGAGTTAGAGTACATCTTATTTACGCTCTAAGACACTTTAGTTGAGACACCTGCTTTCCTGGGACCCTTCCATGTTTTCCTGTGAAACACTGTGTACAAAAAGGAAGGGAGAGGGAGCGAGAACAGCACATCTGAAGTTCCAACGAGGTGTCCCAACTTATTATGTCTGAGAGTACAGTTCATTTATTCCAAGATTGATGTTTAAAATAAACACATTTAAGTATAAGCATGAGGGCAATGTTGGTGTCGAGAAGATGGATTAAGACATTCCCTAACCGTGAGCTGTAACAGGACTCATCGTAATCATGTGGTATATACATTGAAATATTTAACCGGTCAGAAGCACGTGTGTTGCTATCGATTCAGTTTATTCATATAATGTGTTAACGAACTGTTTAAATTACTCAAGGCAACGCTCCGGATACCGAGTTTTTATTAACATTTACAGAAGTGATAGTCAAAGATGTGGATAGTCTTTAGTTAAATTGTTGCTTTTACTATGTTTTACTTTTACTGGAATTCGCCTCTCTTAACATTGACAGTGGTGAGAGACCTCTGTACCTGTCGTATGTTTAATAAATGTGTTTTGAGGGTCTGATGTCCTTCAAAAACTAGTCTTCTTTCAACTAGGTGACTTAAAATCCATATCAATCTTCCTCTTTAGACGTAAGACGTTAAATGGTAACACATTCTGAAGACAATGCAAATGTACAATTGTTTTGGATGGGTGATGCACTGTTATTGTGGGAAAATATATCAGGTATCAGCTGAAATGACTCAGTGACAGAAGAAAGAAGAAGAAAGGACAGATTCACGGCGGTCAGTAGTAGATCACATCAATCTGAGCTCTTACTAGCATACTTCAAAACCTTGCGAGCGTGCATCAAGGCTGGGTTCTCTAACCCCGGATCTTGGCTGGGTTAGCACAGTTAGTCTTCATATGATCAACCTCGTTCAGGTTATAGAAAACTAAACTTCACGTAAATTTCAACCAGTGTAACAGGTTGCATGAAGGTAGTTGTTGAAATCTTGTGCTGTAAACTTGTTATGTGACCTAACGGCGCAGTCTTTTAGAGGGATCACCTTTTTTCAATGAAATCTCAACACTTGCATTGGCGAAACAGACAGTTTTGGGACAAGTAAAAAGTAGAAATAAAAAATATCAGATTAAGTTTAAGAAAAGGATCTGTGAGCCAACTGGTGAACTGGATAAGCCAATGTAATTTATGTGTCCTCAATAGATATTATAACATAACCAAAGTAAAGCGCGTGCTCTGATTGGTCAATTTAGCGTCCCCATTTGCCCATGGATGTACGCTGCTGACGTGAGCAAATGCAAAGACTATCTTTCCGCGCGCGCTTGTTTTTTCTGGTCGCGTAAGATTTGTTTAATAAAAGGGAACTCTTTAGCTACAATGTATCAATGTTATGTTATAAAACAAATGGTAAACACCACAGCGTACACTATTGAGTTATGGATGCACTTGGGAGGTTTGCTAAGCACTCAAGAAGCTAGAGTCGCTCTCGGCTATCGCCTCGAGCGACTCTTACGCGTCTTTCGTGCTTAGCAACCTCCCGCGTGCATCCATAACTCAATAGTGTACGCTGTGGTGTTTACCATTTGTTAATTGTTGTTTGATTTCCATACCAGGAGTAGGAGTTAGTGTAAGACAATCACTGTTCCAGATTTTACTGTAACGGTTTGTGGAAAGAAAGTTCAAAAGGGTGCTGTTTTGTTTATCGAAAAATTGTTACAATATTAAGCTCGGTATTTACTTGCGATGTAAGCATAGGGATAAACATTTAAAAGCTTATGCGCTGGATGGGACGTTAGGACATAAGAATAAGCATATATGCTTATGCTGTCTAGTGAGTCGTGTCGTAGTTGGCCTTGTGGTACTGCCATAATCATAGTAACTTTCCCTGTTACGAAGGAGTGGTTGGATCAAATCCGTACGCGAAAGTCAATTTTCGTTTTGCTTAACCGAACGAACCGCGCGATTAGCTCGTGCGAGAACGCTTTCCCCCTTACCTCCCCTACTAAGCAGAATTTTGTCCCCAAACTTCCTCTATAGTTTGGAGATCAATAAATCAATCAGAATCCGTTGTTTGCGCATATATTTTAATGGCTTTAGGGGGTAATAGAGGGGTATCATTCTTGCGTTCATACTAAATGATCAAATTTGAAAATATGGCGTCCGCGCGGCCGACCTTCAAAATTTTCAAGTCGGATTTTTGGTTCCTTTGCGATCGAGTTAGACCTTGTGGAACTCAGAATATAAAGTACCAATGCTATAGAATACTTTCCTTGGAAAATAATGGATATCAAGGTCTTAATGGTGACAGAATAAGCTCTCGAGTCAACGACAGTACGATTCTCTAAAGCGATACGAATTGTGGGCGTAAATCGGAAACCGGACTTTCGGGCTTCAAGCAGGGCCTAGCGAGAATTTGACGATTCCATGGCTCGGTAAATTGCAAAAAATGTACGGAATGTATTCAAGAACTTGTAACAAAGACAATTACTTATGAATGTTTGTTGTTGTCGCGTAAGGTATGCGACCTGTTGAGCGTTTTTCGAAAACCGTTCGGAAGAATCTCGAGATAGCTTTAGGTTTAGAGCCGTTCCGTAGGATCTCGATATTAGTTTTGGTGTTCATTTTTGGTGTTTCGTCCGACCAGCGAACGAAGGCCTTGATTACTAAAGTGTTAGTGATGATTAATGGGAGAGCAGATACCAAAACATTTGAGTTTCGTTCAAGCATCGCTACAGAAAAGTTCTCGGACAGGAAAGGTCTGAGAAAGATCTCCTGACCAAGGTGAGGTAGTTCGTGAAGTTGAATTGTGGTATACGTTTATTAGTGGGCTAATTTGTCTCGCAATCTATATTTCTACATGGAAACGAGGCTGACAACTACAGTTGCCTTTCAGCTCGCTTTAGATGCGCGAATACAACTAAAATTAACTTTCAAATCAAGTTAATAGATTTGAAGCATATAACAAGATGGTAATAATGAATTTCATATGAATGCCGCCCTTTGCTAATTGAAATATTAAGTAGGTCGATATCGCGCTTGTATTTCTTGCGATTTTCACGCTTACCTCGGAAAAACGGTCTTGTTTAATCTAAATTCCGTTGTTTCATATATCAATTTGTTTGGAAATCATCATCTGTTTCAGTTCCTAACACACAGACTAAGACTTTGTAGAACGTTTGATGAACTCGCGTACAAGTCATTACTACTGACAGCTCTAACCAATTAGGTTTGGCTGGGTCCTGAGAGTACTCAGACTATCAAAATGGAGTCGAAGAGACTAGAGACCTCCCAACACCACCTCAGTATCCGCCTATTGGCTGTTTACCATGTGATGTTCGTAATAATCTTAGAAACATCTTCCAGACACGGTTACTAGCTAATTGCATTGCTTAACAACCATTATTTCGTTAACAATTATTTGTTAACAATTTGTTAACATTATTTGTTAACAATTATAAAGACTGTTTATTAAGACTCATTGCAGCAATATACAAAATGGCTGAATTACAGAGCTATTTACAAAACATGATAGTACTAAAATATAATACAATAAATCCAATAATACTAAAAGGCATAATTATACAAGCCGCTAGGTTTGCGTCCGCAAATCTAAGCTAAAATACACTGAAACAAGTCCAGAGACCCATTTCTGAAAATTCCCGCTCTTCTTGCAATTAATTGTCGTGTTTACATTAATGTGGAGAATTTTTGAAACGGGTTTGAAACTAAAACAATAAGAAATACCAGGAAAGAAAACAGACTACATCGGTTTTAGAACAAAGGACCTCACAACTATTCCAAAGATTCTGAAACTTAGCTACAAGGAAACAGGAATCTCGATAAGCAGGCCCCACGTCTAGGGACATATTCCCACGTCCGAGATATGCGGTGACATCATCTGTAACCGTGTGATGAAACTAATTACGAGGTTGTTAATACCAGATTATTCTTATTGCACCAGATGGTATCCCATGGCGGCAATGTTTTTTTTTTTACCATTGTCTGGTCCTTTCACACTCGCCTCAATACCGCAGGTATTTGAGTAGCCAGGTCTCCCTCCTGTGCCAAATCTGATCCTTGAGTTGCACGAGACGCAATCACTTTCGTCGTTGGTTACAATACCAATTCTAGCCTTGGAGTAACCCAGGTTGGAGGCTTTTACATTGAAACCTTCCATGTTACAGTTAAGCTGTAAAGAGGCCCGTGAACCGATCAGCTTCTTCCACTTGTCACGACCCGGTAAGGTGGCTCGATATATCCCATCAGCGATCAGCGAGTACAAAGAGCTGGCCTGCTTTTCAACGACAATGAACCTGAGCTCTTGGTCGATCTTCATACCGAGACAGATCTTGGAGAAAGATGTGTTCCATGTCGGTAACTTGGTTCTTGTCCGTCAAACCCAGTCTTCCCTCCAGCAAGGTTGTATTCTTCACAATTTTTTCAGTAAGGGCGTTTGTAATGAAAGGTACTCTGCAAAAGAACAAATACTTTTTCATCTGATACATAACCAACTTAGACATTCTACTCTCGTCCCTCATACTTCTACGTGACAGTTTTTTTTTTAAAGAAAAGCTGATGCTCAGTTGATTCTTATAAGGAAAAAAGAACAAAGGAAGCTTCTACCAGCCCCACACTTCCCTCAATCCACCAACTTCTTAAGGACATGGAATATACAACAATCCAACGAGTCCCTTGAATTATATGAGCTTCTAGATCTGAAAATGTTCTAAGAAGGATGACCCCACCCTTATAACTACGACACCAGTTTTCAAGATTACCCCGTTCGACCTTCTCCCCCAATTAATATTTAATACAGGCGCCTCTGTCTCTGAACTTTAGCAGTAAAATTGCAAGGCAATCACATCTTTCAAAAAACGTCTTCAAGTGGGCGATGAATTTACGGTTTGTCATAATTGTTATCATTGTTGTTGTTCTCATACAAAAATGGGTCTCTTTTGTAATAAATGTAAGATTTAATTGCACAAATAAGACCTTCTCAGATCTCAACAAGTACTGCTCGTTAAAATTAAGAGCTAGGAGTACGATCTTTTAAGTTGTGCTGTAGATCGTTTAAAATTTTCTCAGGCAGACTGATTTCTTGGACTCATTTAGTTATGTGGACTTGCTATTGTCATTCTTTTTGGCTCAAAGTTGTGTGCTTTGGCAAAATTCAATGTAAGACTGAATGGTCTTCAACTAACGCAGTGATTTTTGCTATTAAGTAGTTAGGGATCATCTTGGCCATATTTATCTCATCAATGCAAGTTGGCAGGAAAAAATTAGACAAGAAAGGAGTTAAACGCAAAAATGTGCCTTGCTGATGTTCATCTCACCTGTTTGCCGTTTATCTTCATAACTGATGTCCATCCACCACTTCCGCATCCAAAATCTCCCATGTGACAGAGAACGGAGACTGGTCCAGAGTCTAGATGGAGTGTAACCAGTTAACTAACATCCGATCTGTAGACAAAAATTAATAAAACAGACTAAAGAATTAAACAGAGTGGAAAAAATTATTATGGGTTTTTATTATGTGATAAACGTCAAGTGAGTAACAAATCATTTACTAAGAAGGCGACCTTTTGATTTCAGTGATCTATTGACCAAAATGTATTAACTTCATTACTAGATCAAGGAAATGTTGTTAAATCTTGTGTTTCGCATGATGCTTGAGGTGTCTTTGTCTCTTCTCCTCTGTCTCCGGTCCTCTGTCTCCTCCTCGGGTCTCCGGTCTTATTCTACATGAAGAGAGGAATTGGGACATGACGTGAACGCATTCTCAACCCTCATTCTGCATGTAGTTGACCAAATCATTCGAATGCATTTCCTTTACTATAGTCTTGCAATCCTGCTACATGCGCAGTAAAAACGAGAAACTAAAGACGAATTCAATGTTTACCCATTTTTTTATCTTTAACATTACACCTCTTAAATTTCGCGTTATTTTTGAGAGCTCAGCTTTTGCAGTGAGTCAGATAGCACGAAAATATATATATCTTATTAGAAGTTTCGTTGTGTGGTATCGCTGAGTATTTTTACGAGTTGTGCCGTAGTTTGACGAGTAAAAATACTCAGTGATACTACACAACAAAACGGCTTATAAGTTATTTATTATCCAACACGTCAAACTGTTATTTCAGTGCGGGCGAATTTCGCGGATATATTAATTTACGGGAAGTGCGTGACAGAAGTATGCGAGTCGGAACGGAGTTGGCGCGTTGTCGTGTTGCTGTTTCTATTTTCTTCGATAAAGGAAGAAATTTCCGCGCTGTCTAGCTGTTTTTTTTTTCGTTCAATTCATCTGATAAACTTTGATCTATACTTGCCAACTATTCTGACCCTTCGTCGTCGGAAATCTGATTCAAATTGTACGCCATTTTCTTTTTTCGTGACTACAATCTAATTCTTCGCTTTCGCGATGTGAGAAAACCCGTTTAACCGGTACTCTAGAGTACAAATAATAATAATAATAATTATAATAATAACAATTATCCAACTACACTCCGTAGAGTACAAATAACGCCCTAAACGAGTACAAATATTACGCAGTATTTGTACTCCCGAGAACCGGTTAGACAGGTTTTCTCGCATCGCGCAAGCGAAGAATTGGAAACTAAAGACGAGAATTTAGAAACTAAAGACGAATCGAAACAGACCAATCACGACCGACTTATGCCACTTGAGTCTTACAGCAAATAACATCACGGCAAAACTGACCAATCATTTTACACGCACTGAAATAAGAACATTCTACTGACAACAACTATTCACTTGACTCTGATGATGACTTCCGCACAGGTTGTCGAAAGGTCAGTCACTACAACCGACTACAGTCCTTCTCAGGACTACACGCATACTTCTGTCAAGCACTCCTCGTATATAAATATCCGCAAAATTCGCTCACACTAATAACAAATAACAATTTGGCGTATTGGATAATAAATAACTTATTAGACGTTTTGTTGTATAGTATCTCTGAGTATTTTTACTCGTTACTTGTATTTGACCAGCCCTACGGGCTCGTCAAAAAATGGCACAACTCGTAAAAAAAAAAAATATATATATGATAAGTTAAAAGGCCTCGAGCCCATAGTAACGCCGCGCCAGAAGGATCCAAAAGGATTCAAAGTCCAAACCTCGATAAATGGTAGGAGAAGTAGTGTGGCACACGAGGACGGACAACTTCGAGCGAAGGAAGACATATACTCAATAAAAAGTCTAAAACGTTTAATAAAAAACGTTTCGGTCCGAGACCTTCATCAGCTGTAATACAATGACTTAAAAATTCCTTAAATAGATTTATGTAGGGCGTGATGACACATATAAACAAACAAAGTAATTACTACGCGAAAAATTATCACTATAAAAAGAAATAGAAAAATTGTCGAATCCACTGAAAATGTAAAGGAACCAGCGTTGACTTGACAGGCGAGAATTGTACTAAAATTCTCAATTAACGCTGAGACTGGGACCTTTGATGCCCGCCCAATTTGAAAAAATTCTCCGCATTAATTATAGTTTATTCTTTTTTGGGAGTGAAATTCCTGGCGCTTATTCAAGCCGAAGGGTGCCAGAGAGAACAGCTGTGCGCTCCAATATGCTTCTTTGGTAATTAGAAGTTTCTCGATGTTACCTGAATTGTTTACTGTTGCCTGCACTTGATCAATGCATTGGAATGAGAAATCGCTTAGATCATGTGCTGTTTTGTTAAAATGTACCGCTACGTCACAGGTCTTTTTCTTAGTGACCATAGCAGACTTGTGGTTGCGAAATCTAACCCTAAAGTCATTTGTTGTGGAACCAATGTATTGTTGGCGGCATTTCTTGCACGAAGCCAAATAAATTATGTTCTTAGAATCACAGGAAAGTTTCGATCGTATCTTGTAACTTTTGCCTGTTTGAAAACTTAGAAATGAATTAGATTCAACCAAGAAGTTGCGACAAAGATCGCATCTTGTTCTATTACATTTAAAACATCCCTTGACCGCGGCAACCCCTTCGCTTTCAGTGTTGGGGCCATAACGGGATGGCGCCAACATTTCTTTAAGGTTTTTAGATCTGCGGAAGGATGCTATGATGGAATTTGAAGGAAAAAGCTCTTTTAACTTGGGATTGGATTCCAAAATAGCCAGATGTTTTTTAGTGATGCGACTTACATCAGGTAAATTTAGATTAACTGTGGTCACAAATGGGAATAATTTCCTCTTAGATCAGGCCTGAGTCCTAAGTAGATCACTTCTAGGTATGGTAGAGGCCTTACGAAACTGGTCGTCCACTAATTTGGAAGGGTAACCCTGAGTAACCAGATAACCCTTGTATTCGGTTATTCTCTTGACAAGAAAAGCTTGTTCGGAGCAATTTCTTTGTAACCTCGTCGCCACACTATAAGAGATCGCTTTGAAAACGTGTTTAGGATGAGCACTTGATGGTGGGAGATACAGGTGACTATCAGTTGGCTTTGAGTAAACGTCTGTCCTAATAAAACCCTCGATAAGATGTAGAGTTAACGTATATGTGCACGATCCTTCGCAGTAAAGCACTATTTAAGCAATAGTGAAAATCAGACCTGAAAAAAAAATTCAGGCCTGTACGGGATTCGAACTATTGACCTCTGCGATACTAGTGCAGCGCTCTACCAATTGAGCTAACAAGCCAACTGGGAGCAGGCCATCAAATTAATTCGACATAAACCCGTAGATGATAAATCAAACAACAAACATATGAAATACATATATATGAACTGCGGTTATGAAACGTATATGTGCACGATCCTTCGCAGTAAAGCACTATTTAAGCAATAGTGAAAATCAGACCTGAAAAAATTCAGGCCTGTACGGGATTCGAACCACTGACCTCTGCGATACTAGTGCAGCGCTCTACCAATTGAGCTAACAAGCCAACTGGGAGCAGGCCATCAAATTAATTCGACATAAACCCGTAGATGATAAATCAAACAACAAACATATGAAATACATATATATGAACTGCGGTTATGAAACGTATATGTGCACGATCCTTCGCAGTAAAGCACTATTTAAGCAATAGTGAAAATATGACCTGAAAAAAATTCAGGCCTGTACGGGATTCGATCCACTGACCTCTGCGATACTAGTGCAGCGCTCTACCAATTGAGCTAACGAGCCAACTGGGAGCAGGCCATCAAATTAATTTGACATAAACCCGTAGATGATAAATCAAACAACAAACATATGAAATACATATATATGAACTGCGGTTATGAAACGTATATGTGCACGATCCTTCGCAGTAAAGCATTAATTTGATTAAGCATTAAGTGTAACACTTAAAGACCATAAAGACAATTTCTTAAACCGACCCACTTGTCGTTTGATCAACCCATCAAAACAGGAAATTGGAAAAATAAGCAAGAAAATTCTCGAAAATATCAACCAGAAACTTGTAAATGCAACAGGCGTTAATCAATGGAAGAACACATCCTCTGTGCTGCAGTGGTTCAAAAACTTACCAAATAAATGCGAATCTGCTTTCATCAGCTTCGATGTTGTAGAATTCTACCCCTCAATAACGAAAGATCTACTCGGACGTGCCCTCGACTTCGCGTCTAACTACACGACCATCTCCCCAGATGATCGCCAAATCGTCCTACTTGCTAAAGAATCACTACTATTTAGCAATGGGACCTCTTGGCAGAAGAAAAATTCCAACGGCCTTTTCGACGTCACCATGGGAAGTTATGATGGAGCGGAGACATGTGAACTAGTCGGCTGCTACCTCCTATCACAGCTTGCGACTATACCAGAAATTAACATCGAGCTTTACCGTGACGACGGCCTTGCAGTTATAAACCAAACACCCCAAAAAGTGGAGAGAATTAAGAAACAGATTTGCACGATATTTGTCCAAAACAACCTTAGAATTACCATCGAGGCAAACAAGAAAATCATCAACTTTCTCGATGTAACGCTTGACCTGATAACCGGCAGATTCGGACCCTATTCCAAACCAGCAACTACCCATCTATACGTACACAGCAAGTCTAACCATCCACCATACATACTACGAAACATCCTCGAAGCAGTTAATAAAAGACTTTCTGAAATCTCTTCTGACGAAGACATGTTTAACAAAGCCGCACCTCCCTACCAAGACGCGTTACACAAGAGTGGCTACACATACAAGCTGCACTTCACTGAACCGGAACCGCACCGACCACAATACCAAACCAAAAGGCGAAGAAACATAATTTGGTTTAACCCACCATTTAACAGAAACGTACAGACCAACATTGGCAGAGCGTTCATTAACCTTATTGACAAGTGCTTTCCAGTCACCCACAAACTGAGGAAAATTTTCAATAGAAACACCATTAAACTGAGCTACTCATGCACACCAAATATGAAACAGATCATAGACGGGCATAACAAAGCCACAATCAGGAACGCAAAAATGTCCGAAGATAGCCGCCCCCAAAGATTGTGCAACTGCAGGAACGAAAACGAATGCCCTTTAGGAGGGGAATGTTTGCAAAGAGAGGTCGTCTACCAAGCCACAGTCGCTACCAGGGAAGAAACTGAAACTTACGTTGGCCTCACAGCGACAGATTTTAAGACTAGATGGCGCAACCACCAAATGTCGTTCAACCACGAGAGACGGCGAAATGACACAGAGCTGAGCAAGTACCTGTGGAAACTAAAGGAGAAGAGGGAAGACTATTCGATTTCATGGAAAATTATTGCTAGGGCTAGATCATATTCCAATGCCACAAAACGTTGCAATTTATGCCTCACTGAGAAATTTTTTATCTTGTCTTATCCACATGAAGCCTCTTTAAACAAGCGAAGTGAAATAATATCCAATTGTAGACATCGGCGAAAATATATTCTCAGGTATTCTTAACGCTATTATCGGCGCGCGCACGGTTTTCAAGATTTGAATTTTTTAAACAATGCCATGTGATCACGTTGCTGAGTTAGAGTTAACCGCCACGATGCCTCAGTGTGTATGGAGTTTAACTGATGAGTGGATCAACTTTTGTTGGTCTACGAAACAGGCTGTATTAAAATCCATATGTGTGTCACTTGAGTAGTCCATTTGTTACTGTAATCGCTCCTTCATTGTCGAGCACTGTCATGGATCCTACGTTGCCTATTTCGCCTATAAAGTGTGACTTGATTTTCGTAGAACAGTGCTCAATACATAGAAGTAGAGCGAAGTATATATTGTGGAAGGAAAAAGACAAGTAAACTACAAGTTCATCCCTACACGCCTGTTTCGTGGTCGCCCACTCATCAGGGGATTTAATGAGAATAAACTTTACCATTGCTTATATACAATATAATTTGCATGATCTAACTAGTCTAATGCGCCAGGAATTATATATAGGAGAAGTAGTGTGGCACACGAGGTCGGACAACTTCGAGCGAAGGAAGACATATACTCAATTTCGATTCAGTCAGCGTCCTTCAGAAATTTTTCTCATTGCTCAGATTGCTCACATTACAACACAACTCAAAATCGAATGTATTATAGCGGGGCTTGCAGGGCGTGAGGCGCGCCCAGCGTAGCCCCATACTCATAGAAAATGGTAGTAACCGGCAAAGTCCGTCGCTCGAGTCAAAAAAATATCAATGAAAAAAGAGTTGATATGACGCCGATGCGCCGCAGGAGCTCCATGACTGAGGCGCTCGAAAAGTAGAGACTATGGATTAAGCCCAAGCAGGCGGTGTGCGCACTCTCATTGCGTTGCATCATGGTCGTAAAATAAAAATTGAGTCATTCGCATCTTGACGCGTTGGAGTGAACTTCTTTGGTGGAAGCGAGATAGCGTGGGGATTCACTGTCTGTTGCCGTTTCTTCGATAGTTCAAAAGTTTGACGGGCCTGCGCGACTCCCGTCATTCCTCCGTGACGAATTCGTTCTTAGGAGGCAACTGACGTTATTAAGAAAGATTCGAAACTGCAATCTGTCTAAGAATCTCGACACAAATGTCAAAAGTTACCTTCACAATCGATGGCGGGATGAATATGTAATTTCAAAGTCAGAAATTCTATTCCTAGACGCGAGTTATTGAAGAGGGAATTGACCCTTGACATCCAAACGCCTATTAAAGAGACAGACACCTTGCAATACACGAACTTTTTCCACCGAGCGTAAATATGGGATTTGTAAAAGGATAAGCCCCACGCCTCCTATGAACGAATTTGTCTCGCTCCACCGTTTAGCAAAACCGTAGAGTTTCAAAATACCCTTCGAGAATAGAAGAAACCTAGATGAGGGTTTTGAGGAACGTCTCTCTGGAGTTATTTCTGCAGAAGAGAACAAAATATAGAAAATAACGCGCGCACAGAAAAAAATATTGCTTTTGTAACACAATCTCATCCGGCTTTGCCAAACCTGAAGAACATTCAGATGGGGAAATGACACCTCAAAACTGAGCCTTATTATCACATCGCAAAGGAAAGTCCTGAGGAGATATCCTAATAAGAGTTAAACTTTGAAGGTAGAAGATTTAAAAACGCTAGCGAATGGTAGGGGACGCACAGGCTTATCAACGCCTTTCAACGATCGACTACCTTTTCTCCAGCTTTCCGGCGTGTCGCCTCACGTAAGATAGAGGTTTTAGTGGATCAAGTGACTCTTTTCATTGCTCTAATTTAAGATTTACCACACAACACTTCCGACTAGTTAGTTTTCCTTCACTTAGGAAGGTAGATTTACGACATGATTGAGTGCATATAACAAATGTCCTTGCAGTGGTAACGCTATTTAACGCAACACACTTAACGCAACAATAGGCCTTTTCGCTCTATCACTATCACTTAAGGTGGCTCGTACTAGTTTCTTCGCGCGGGGAACAGACAACTCTTACGTCACGCGCGAGAGAAACGTGCGAAAGAAGCGCGAGATTAAAAGACGAAAATTTAAAACAAAGATGGCAGCGCGAGGATTTTTTTCTACTTATGTGAGAAGTTTACCTAAGAGCTTGTATTTGATGTGTTGAGCGGCCACTGTGAATGCAGGAGATAGAAACTAAGATAAAGAAGACAATTTTCGGAGAAGTAAAGGTTGCATCACTTCACAGTTAAAAGAAATATTCAGCCGATATGAAATCTTGCGACGGCGAAAAAAGAAGAACTTAAGTGAAGGATAATCTATCTGAAGTGAAAGAAGACTTTGAAACTTAAAGGAAAATAATATGATATAGCCAGAAGTCATGTGCAGGATTTTTAAGATGAGCGCGGGAGGCTGTCTTCGACAGCTGTTTAATGATTTTCTTAGCAGTAAACGTCTGTAAACATGAGATCGTAAGCGCGCGCGCGAGCACGCGCAATTGCTAGCGGTAGCTATAACAGATCATGAGCAAATGTCGATCTTTTAGAATCCAGATTTCTAAACGCGCGAGAACGCGCGTGGAAATTGCTAAACTCACGAAAGCTATTGCATGCAAACAAGTCCGGTGACCCCTTCTTTTTATTGTTCCAATATGATAATAACGTCGAAAGGAATCATCAGAAAAAAAAATAGAAAATTCTACGGAAGGAAATTTGCGATGTCTGAAAATTGCCTTTATTCTAGATTTTCTGAAATTTCGCTCCATAGAATTTTTTAAAAATCTGTGCATTTTCTTTTTCAAGTGCCAAAAGCAATCACTGAAAAAAATCATGGGGTCACCGGGTTAGTTTTCGAATATTTTAAGCCACCAGCTAAAAAATGTGTCTGAATAAGCCTATGAAAGCGTTGCCATGGAAACTGCTAGGGACGAAATGACACCTATTTTTGGATAACTAATGACTATATAATTCAACCCGTAAAAGTGTTCAACTGGCCTTGGTCAGTCTTTCTGTTGTATTCTTTCAAAGTTACAAACCATCAAAAGGATGAAAACCGGTACGAGCCACCTTAACTGAAATGCATAAAACATTTTTACCGTTGGAGCGCGTTCAAGCACGTTTGGTTAGAACTGTTGAAGAAGGATTAAAGTCGCCATACAAAGCTTTGAAAGGCTTCAAACTATGAAGTACAACGAATTTGATCTTCTCGAAAACCGGTCTCAAATTACATGCTAAAAAACAGTGCTTGCGTTTGTCCTTGAAAACGATTACTTCTACACATGCAGAATATATCAAATCATATTTAACTATAGTGAAAGGAAAAAGAAACGGCCTAACTTTTACGGAATGTATTACAGTTTGTAGACTGAAATTAAAGCAGTCTGAGGTGCCGGAAGCTCTTACTGCTGGCAAAGAAGTTCTATCAATTTTGCTAACCGACTTCGGAAAAGTGTTTTGTTTCACTAAAATCTCTATAGCGCGTGTCCTTGTAATTTCACCGCTTAACAGCATCGCGATGGAACAAGTCGGCAAACTCAGCAAAATTGGCGTTCAAGCAGTTCAGTTATCAGAAAAGACTGCTTGAATGCTATCTCTGAAGAAAAATTTAAAGCACATACACAGCTAAAGTCGTCTCGAGATGGTTCCTTGACCGGCCTGCCCAACCTTATTATCTTCTTGGGAATCTGTCTGTGAGAGTCAACCTTTTTCAGATTTCCAGTTTAATTAGAAATGGTTTAATTTTCTATGAACACCCGTGTGTTGCGATGACAAGAAGACTGACTGGTTATTAAGAAAACGATCGTCATTGGCTACGCCTAATTGGAGTTAAAATTTGACACCTTAAAACCACTTAGCCGTGCAAGGTCAAATTCTCGGGCTGAGTTCGCAGTCCCTACTTTTCGAGCGCCCCACTCGTGGAGCTCTTGTGGTGCATCGGCGTCACTTCAGGAGTTCCCCATGGCGCGCTTACAGCAATTTTTTTCCACTGCTTTTATTTTTTGACTCCCGCCACGGACTTCGCCAAAAAAGAGGAGATCCTCATAGTCTACCCCTCAAGCCGAAAAAATTTGGTCGAAACCAATCTTTGTTAGGGTATGCCCGTACAAGGTGCTACTTCGAGCATGGCGGTCAACTGCATTGCGGACTCAAACTAGCTAGGGAAACGGAGAAGGTAATATGCACGCGCGATTGTGAGCGTAACTTTTAAAACACCATTCATATGCATTAGGAAATTCAAGTAGAAAATGATGAAGCGCGCGTGTTCGCATGTCAAGCTTCGGTGTAGAACACTGCAGGCACGGTTAGACATTTGTTTCTTCCGCTGCGGAGGTTTTAGAACTAGAATATCATATTTCAAACAGCTTAGCATTACACGAGGGCTTCAGAGTATACATTCCATATGACCTCTACAGTCATATACTATGAGATAACTAAAGAAAATGTATTTCTGTTTGGCAGAACCCCTAACGGTAAGTACAGTGGAACCTATAAATACCACAGTTTAACACGGCTGCTGGTCAAAGAGCATTTACTTACGGAATTGTTAACATCTAGATCAGCTTAGAAGACGAGCCTGCTCCACGCTCAAAGTTTTTTAAATACTTACTTAAGATACAGTTTCTTCTAATCAGTTAGTTCATTTTAATATATCTTAATTTAAGTCGCATGTAAATAGTGACTAGAAAGCCCCATGAGGAGTTTCTATTGAATAAATTATCTATCTGTTTGAGCTGCTTCCTTTTGAGAGTACAGGTATTATTGCACCAGTATGTACCCCATGGCTGGGGTACGCCTGTCTCCATTATCTCCATCTATTTCTGCCACGTTACCACACGTCACAGCGTCTTCATGATACCCCCCTGTACCAAACCCAATCCTGGAGTCACAGCTTTTGCAGTTATCCTCCTTGTTAGCAACGATGCCAATTCTTGCGTTAGAATGGTGTTTGCTATAACGGTGAATATTACCAGTATTGAATCCTTCCTTATTACAATTTAACTGCAAGGAGGCATCTGAACCAATCAGATCCTTCCACGTTTCTCGACCTAATGATGTGGCGCGGTATTGACCGTCAGCGATCAGTGAGTACAAAGAGTCGGCCTGCGTGTTAATGACAGTGAACCTGACGTGTTGTCCAATCTTCATACCGAGGCAAATCATGGCGAAAGATGTATTCCAGTAGGTCGGTAACTTTGTTTCCTGTGAATCAAAGCCAGACTCCCCTCCAGGAAGGTTGTATTCAATTTTGTTACTCCAGTAAGTCTTGTTGTAATGAAAGGTGTTCTGTTAAGACAAAATAAGTTTTGAGATCTTTCACTCAGTTTAGCCGATTTTCGGATTTAAATCAAATCCATGGTATTCAAACACAGTTGCAGTTGGAAGGGAATCTTTTGTTTCTATTAGCTCTACCCGATCTATTTAAAATATTGACCACATGCACTTATCCAGAGCCACTGGCATGGAAGACCATTTCATCAAGAAAGATTTCGGCATTTTACAATTGGCACTTATTCAATTTCCAAACCCGATTCAGGCAAACATTTCTTGATTGGTGGAAACCACTTGAATGCGTACCTCACCAGTACATATATCTTATCAAACATTTTGTGGTGTAGTGCCGCTAGGGCGTGTCAATAAACAACAACGAGTAAAAATACTCAGCGATACTACAGAACAAAACGTTTAATAAGAGACTTACTATCCAACACGCCAAATTCTTATTTCAGTGCGGGCGAATTTCGCGGATATTTATTTACCAGGAGTGCGTGACAGGAGTATGCGAAGCGGACCGTTTCCATTTTCTTCAATAAATGATTAAATTTCACTGTCGTCTAACTGCTTTTCTTCGTTCGATATATCTAATAAACTTGATCAATACTCGACAGCTACTCCGATTCTTCGTCGTCAAAAATATTTAAATTGCCCGCCATGTTTTTTCGTATAACTCCAATCCATTTTGTCGCTTTCACGATGCGAGAAAATCTGTCTAACCGGTTCTCTGGAGTACAAATGCCACGAGATATTTGTACTCGTTTTGGGCGTTATTTGTACTCAACGAAGCACAATTGGACAATAAAGCGGCGTATTTTTCTCAATAAACAGGCTTCTCTCCTGGTTTTGAGGCCTATTGACCAGTTAAACGAACACTAATCTTACCTTGGTGCCGTCAATCTTCATGACCGGCGTCCATCCTCCATTTCCGCATCCAAAATCTCCCATGTGACAGAGAACGGAGACTGGTTTAAACTCCAGGCGGAGGGTAACAAGTTCACTGACATTGGGCCTATTTACAAGGGATCAATGACAAGAAGTTAATGGGTTTTTATGATTATCCTAGTCCCAGCATCAGAAATATATGTCTGTTTTTTAACCTAAATATTTTTTCCATAAGGATAAGCCTTCTCTCTTCTTTCACTTCTTACTATTCGAAGAAATGAATCAGATCTACCCTGAAGGGAGGTGGCGAAGGACGGGGGCGGGGGGGGGGGGGTTAGGTACATGGATATAATTTCATTTTTAATTATCAATTTACGCTAAAGGGGTTCATACTATGTTAATACTCCTAGTATAGCTTGTAACTTACCTATTGAAGTCATAGAGCTCCTTGCAGGACGTAATAGCTAGGAGATAAAAAAGAAGTGTTTCTCTCACCTATTGTCCATTATAAAGCCCAGTGTCCTTGCAGTTCGACGCGTGTTGTGTATCATTGGTGCCCACATTTACGGGCGGGAAATTTACCAGCTTTTTAATTCTTAAAATGAAATAGCGGAAAAGTAATGAGAGCTCGTCTAAGAAAATAAAAATAAAACAGAATTATACTTCTTCAGGCGAATATTTTTACTTTAATCACTACCGTTTCGGAGGGATTATTCATCACTTGGTTGACTCAAAATAAATACTGTAAGTTTAATTTAAGGAATAGCTACACATATGGAGCGGGTTATCATCTATAAAGTTGGGACTTGGGACAAACCAGAGACATCTAAACTAAAGAGCGGACAGGGCACAGGAAAATAGGAGGATCACGTGATTATGGAAGAAACATTTTCTCTAGAACAAGTTTTTGAAGAACGGTGTGACTGATTAGCTCGTGGAATAATCCCATATACCTTTCTCGCAAAACTCTCCCATGAAACCTGCTTCACAGACACATTTGTAAGAAGTGTATTTGTAATTTGGGACGCATGTTCCTCCGTTTTGACATAGCGAAGAAGAGCAAGGAGACTAAGATAAAGAAAGAACATATTTGTTATCAATACCGGTAAATGTTTGAACAGTAGTTTGATAAATGAAGCCGATGTCTCTTTTTTTAGATGGTTAAGCTGGGGAGCAGTACTGCAAAAACTTAGAGTAAAATAACTTGTTCAATCGCTCCCTAGAGTTTTCAAGTGCGTTTCTCTTTAGGTACACTCTAGAATTCTAGAAGAGTGCTGAGGGTAATCCCAGATCGCAACAGTTTTGCTTTCCCAGTGATTGGTCAAAAAGATCCCAACTACCCTCCCATGATTGGAAGAAAACTAAAGCCAATTTGGACTCTTTAATCCGCGTTTCCCGCTCTTAAGGCAGTTTTCTTGAAGTGCTCATATTCTATTGAAATGTCATTTTGTAGAAGTCCTCACCAGAGTAGAGAAGTGATGTGAACTCATGTTTTCGTTGTAGTTCTCGGCGTCTTTGTACTTATCAGAAGACAACAATTCACACCAAAGCTTTCCATCTCCTTCTTTGGGGGCGGCCATGTTTACCGAGAGGCATAAAGTATTTCTTACACATGCAAATAGGCAATCTAAAGGGTTGAACAAAGTTAATATTCCAATTCGAGTTACGTTCAGATAATGGAGTTCATCTTTTGAAAACAGACGCTGTTTAAATCTCCTGTCAGAAGGCAACCAAGGTCCTTCCATTGCGTTTATCTCTGGAAGAGATCAACGGGATAAACAATTTCAGTCGATGAATCACAAATTACTCTTTGCTAGTTCAACTTTGCTGGACTTAATCGTCTTGCCACCCAACCCAGGCTAGTGATGTAAGCTTTTTAGTCAGTTCGTAGCCCTAAAAGTGCAAAAAAATCGTGCGAGTAATGCACCATAGTACCCTAACGACAAATTTTCTCAGCGAAACAGTTTTTGCGAACCACCATTTGATTCACAAAACATCCGGCTTATATTTGATCCTTTTAACCTTTTCATTTTAATATACACCAATACTTTCTCTGTCACTCATGATCAACACTGAATAGATGAAAGGATTATACCATTTTCAGCGAAAAACTGTCTAAGTTAAATGTAGTTCGTAGTAAATCGGAAGAGATCTGTTAAGGAACATGTCTAGACATTGTTTTCTTCGTTTGTAAACACACTTGAAACATCCGACAAATTTATATTTTATTGCGTGAACAGCAGGCCTAAGGGCGAATTCCAACTTGAGTAAAATTGGACAAAAATTAAAAGGAAATGCAAGCTGTTAATTTTACTTGCGTAAAAATGTACTTCAAAGATTTAAAAAGTTTGGTGTGTTATCCTAGTTGGCTTAAACACGAGAACCAGAGTGAGACTGATACTGTAAATTTCACAAAGAGATGATACTGCTCTTCCTAAAAATTAACGAGTTCAGTTAGGTTTAAGCGGGTGTGCGATGGAAATGCGTGGACTGAGGCAAAAGTCCTCGACACATACCTTTTTCTTATGAACTTACAGCATTATATCATAAATGACAAGTACAAGATGCTTCGGTGGAAGGGTAAAGAAGTTTTTGCTAGCAACCTGGTAAGTAACTACTTACTTATCAGGTGACGGAGGGAAAATTTGTGTCAGCGCAGTTGGGTAGGGGTTAAAATCCAGTATAAATTAGAGATTTAGAACGCAAAGCACTTTCGCTATTAGTTAGTTCAAGATAAAAGCTGAAATAAAATTGAGCAACTGAATCACCATTCAAAACTTCACGCACTTTCACCCAACACGTACGTCTGTATGTTTTCAATCTTTCTGAAAAGCAAGTATTCCGTGCTTTTCTCATTCAAGCCAAAAGAGCACTCTCACTGCAACTCGAGTACCATTAATTTATAAATACATCGCACTATTATCATACGTGCAAAGAAATTTTTTCAACCCATGTGAGCCTTTTTGAAAATCACGCTTGTTCGCGCTATGCATGCTCGAGCCAAGCAGTAAACTCTTATGCTTAACTATTTCCTCGCACATTCTACTACGCTTCATTGTAATAATGGCGTGTTTTGATGAATGAATAAGAATTATGGTGAAATATTGTACCTTCTTTAAAGAAAAAAATGAGAATAAGAAAGAATCGGACGAAGTTAAAAACAAATAAAAGCGAGAATGGAATTAAAATTAAAAATTTCAGAAAACCATGCAAAACGGAATCGAAATAAGGTTTGGTTCAAACAGGTGCTCCAAGAATGTGCGTGGAAATGTAACTTAGAAATATTCTTCCCACCATGCATTGTAGATTTTCTTATGAACTTTTTGTAGTTTGTGAATGATGTAAGATTACAGAAAATTTGAATTTACTTCACAGTCAACCCGTGTATGAAGATGGAAAACTGATAATTATCTAAACGATATCTCATCAATTGAAGGTGTAATATTTTTGGATATCATTATCCTTCGTCATGAGATTTTGGGAAAACTGTTCAGATGTAAAAAATACTGTTGATTGTGAATTTGCGTTTTTCATTCTTTCGTGTTGAACAGCCCGCATCATCTACAGCCTACCTTACAGAAGGGATATTGGTATAATAATTGAAGTGGATCAAATCGAAGAAAAATTAGAATGAGACAGATAAAAAACAAAATATTTACCAGAAGGACAGTTAGCTGCGGTGAATATCGAAAACAAGAGAAAGAAAATGAGATGAAGCTTGAAATCAGCAGACATGACGGATGGCCAAAGCACCGGGTTACGTTCAGCTTTACATGTGCTTTTAGAGCCGCATCTAAGTCATTTCTAAAAAGAAAATTTGCCCAAAAGGATTAACAAAGCTGTTATCATTGATGAAAAAAACGTTGTACAATTCGGTGGTAAAATTAACTTCTAGTTGATAACGGCCAGAAAACGCCGAAATTAGTTAATTAGTTGAAAAACACAAAACCCCTTTTTGCTGTGTTAATGATAATATAGAGTGAGAATCATTCAAATTTTCTTAAAGACAAATGAAGATGGGGGAATTATATTTTGCAGCCAACTTATGGGTGTTTTTTGGACAGATCTGATAGTTTTGTAAAGCGCATTCTGGAGAATATTTATCAAAGTGTAATACTTTGAATGAATAGAGTGCTTCGCCACAATTTAAAGAGATATGAGGGACAGACTGCAGTTTAACAATTTTGTGCAAATTTTAATGCATCCGAATTTCGATTGTTTGTTGTTTAATTAATCGCTCGAAGGCAAGTTGCTGCTCCATTTTTAGGAAGAATGTTTATCAAAGCGTAGTGCCTTGAAAGAATAGAGTACGTCGCCACAACTTAAAGAGATATGAGTAACTGACTGCAGTTTAAAAATTTAGGCAAATTTTAATGCATTTAGGCAGATTGTTTATCAAAGCGTAATGCCTTGAAAGAATAGAGTGCGTCGCCACAATTTAAAGAGATATGAGGGACAGGTTGCAGTTTAACAATTTAGGCAAATTTTAATGCATCCGAATTTCGATTCTTTGTTGTTTAATTAATCACTCGAAGTCAAGTTGCGGCTCTAAAATTTAATTTAGCCCGTATACTTAAGTTTCATATTTTCAACTCGATCTTGTTTAGTCTATTCTCCCTTATAGACCTTATAACATATAGCGCGCACGCAAGTCCTTCCTAATAGCCCATTTCCGAATTACCCTTGGCCTCATTTTCAAAACGAGTCCAAGGGTAATTAGGGAATGGGCTATTCCTTATGAGCCAATATGGCGTTGTAAAGTCATATCTATGTACGCACGGCCGTTTGTATATTGATCCTTTAACGCTCAACATGAAAAATAAGAAGAAGCAGGAAAAAGAAAAAAATTATGGTTTGATAGCACTCGATTCCTAAAACATGAGGCGCATGTAGTTCTTTCAAGCAACAAATTTAGCTTA
Source organism: Stylophora pistillata (assembly GCF_964205215.1). NCBI lineage: Eukaryota > Metazoa > Cnidaria > Anthozoa > Scleractinia > Pocilloporidae > Stylophora > Stylophora pistillata. The sequence goes on from NC_142524.1 coordinate 19,684,129, forward strand.
GCAGTGAAAAATGTTTCATTCCTAAGAGCAATAAGATTTATGGTTGGAAAGAAAGAAAACTGAGCCTGCTTACTCCATGTCAGGCTTTGTGACGTTTGGATTCCTCTTTAGATGTGTAAATATCATTTGGAGATGTTTATAAATGCTAAAAGTACTGATAAATACAACTTTCTTCGTGTACAAGTTTTACCCGCTAAGTTATAAAGCAATCGGTTGATGTTTTTGGCACTTGGATAGTTTGTAGAGCACTAAACTTGCTCACGGTTGCCCCATAAAAGGTAATGCGGATTCCGGAATCCAGGAAATTCTTACTTCTGGAATATAGAAGACTTGGCTTTAGAAGACTGGGCTTTGGAATCCACAATCCAGCATCCCGTTGAAGAATGAGTCTGGAATCCACGTTTTTGAAAATGTGTTTCAGTAGGCAAGTTTAGAGGGAAAAAAGAAAGTGTTTACATAACAAAAGCGTCTAGATCCCACATGATTTACTTGAAGCCACTATTTAATTGTTTTGGAATACCTCGAAATACCGCTATGGCCGCTGTGATGTCTTGTGAAATCGGCCCGTTTTAGTATTAGCGTATAGTCAAACCTGTATTACGCAGTCACCCATGCCGAATTGTGACCGCACAATACAGGTTGACTGCTAAATTCCACAGAGTAGGGGTGATATAAAAAACGTTTAAAAAAAATTTTTTTAAGTGACTCCACTATAAGTAACCGTTAAATACTGGTGAAAGACAATACAATACAATACAGATGGATCCAGGAGCTGTATTCCGGAATTTCGAACTCCAAAACACAAAAGATCCCAGATTTTAGTTTCTGCTTTGCTCGCAATTTTCGCATTTCGTTTTTCAGGGGGATTTTTCTGTTGAAAGACATGTTTGTATGTGCATATTTCCAAAACAACACAAGGGATTAAATTCTTCCCTGTCAATCCCTTTTTCCCTCTCAGTGCTTTTTTGTTTGATTTGAACAATAAAGCAACACACATCACTTCCACTCATTTTGAAAACTGTTTAAATTATGCTTGTGATTCGGGAGGAATTCTCTTTATCGAATGTATTTTATTAGGCAATTTAGAAAATTTTCGTATTTTAACATATAGCAAACTATCAATAATCATATAATGAAAGGGAGTTTTAAAATCGAATGAGGTGTTTTCAGTGACTGCACAGCTTTTCTGCAAATTTTTACAAATTCCAGATACAATCATTTCACTCCCCTTCTGCGCCAGCTCAATATCTGCGAGACTCGGTTTTGGAATAGTAGTGCGTAAATAACCTTGCTTCTAAATGTTTAATCAAGAAATTTCACATCCACCATCCACCGTGTAACCTACGAGCGTAATACCTCATAAAACCATCTTTTTTAAAACACGGTTGCTGGTCAACGAACATTTATTTACGAAACTGTTAACATCTGGATCAGCATAGATGACCATTTAATGCCTGCTCCTCACTCACAGCTTTTTAAAACTTAATCAAGAGAGAGCCTCTTTTTCATTAGAAAAGTCCGACGGGGAGGTACTCTTTTATAAAGTTTCTAACTCTTAGAGCTGCTTTCCTTTTGAGAGTATTGGTATTATTGCACCAGGATGTACCCCATTGCAGGGGTATGCCTGTCTCCATTATCTCCTTCTATTTTTGCCACGTTACCACACGTCACGGCGTCATCAAAATATCCTCCTGTACCGAATCCAATCCTGGAGTCACAGCTTTTGCAGTCATTCTCCTGGTTAGCAACGATGCCAATTCTTGCTTCAGAATGGAAAACGTCGATGGGGTTAACATCAGCAGTGTTGAATCCTTCCCTGTTACAATTTAACTGCAAGGAGGCATCTGAACCAATCAGATTCTTCCACGTTTCTCGACCCAATGAGATGGCGCGGTATTGACCGTCAGCGATCAGTGAGTACAGAGAGTCGGCCTGCTTGTTAATGACAGTGAACCCGAGGTGTTGTCCAATCTTCATAACGAGACAGATCTTGGAGAAAGATGTGTTCCAATAGGACGATAACTTTGTCTCCTGTGAATCAAAGCCAGACTCCCCACCGGGAAGGTTGTATTCAATTTTATTGCTCCAGTAAGGGCTGTTGTAATGAAAGGTGCTCTGTTAAAACAAAATAATTTCATATTCATAAATGTTCTATTTCGCGTAACGATCGTTCGCTCAAGCTTAACCGGTTTTTGGATATAAATGAAACCCATGGTATTCAAACAAAGTGACAACTGTATGAGAATCATTTGTTTGTATCAGCTGTAAATTGTCGATCGCGCGCTTATCCAGAGCCACTAACATGGGACACCATATCTTCAAAAAAGATTCCCGCATTTTAAAATTAGTACTTGTGGATTTTCCTTGCCCGAGTCAGCCAAACATGTCTTGATTGGCGGAAACTACTTGAATGCGTACCTCACCAGAAAATCTTACCTTTTTGCCGTCAATCTTCATGACCGGCGTCCATCCTCCATTTCCGCATCCAAAATCTCCCATGTGGCAGAGAATGGTGACTGATTTAGAGTCCAGGCGGAGGGTAACAAGTTCACTGACATTAAACCTATTTACAAGGGATCAAAGAGAGAAAGCTAACTGCATAAGAGTTCTTATGATAATCCAAGTCCCAGTATGAGAATATGTATTGGTAGGTCTACTTTCTAATCTAAAACAAGTATGGGCCATCTCCCTTCTCCCTTCTGCCAATCTTTCCAGCCGTTCTCATTTAGGACAACCCCAAAGGTGGCGGGCGATGGGAGGGTAGGCGCATGGACATCAATCCTTTTGAAATTGTTAATATGCGCTTCAGGGGATCGTGCTACGTTGATACTCTTAGTATAGCTTTTTACTTACCTATTAAAGTCATAGAGCTCTTTGCAAGACGTAATAGCTGGGAGATAGAAAAAAAGTGTTTTCTTTATTTATTTTCAATGTTTTCCTTACGCTCAAGATCTAAAGCCTAATGTCCTTGCAGTGAAACCATGTTGTATATTGGTTCTGCTCAGATTTATGGGCAGGACATTTTTCAGCTTTTCAATCCTAAAATGAAATAGCGACAATGAAATAAAGAAGTGTCCTTTTTTCGGGCGAATCTTTTCGCATTAATCATTTATTTTTGAGTGATTATTCATCACTTGGTTAACTGAAAATAAATTTATCACCTTTATTTAACAAATAACTACATTTATTATCGAACTACACTCCGTAGAGTACAAATAACGCCATAGACGAGTACAAATTATCTCGCGGTATTTGTACTCCAGAGAACCGGTTAGACAGGCTTTCTCGCATCGCGCAAGCGAAGAACTGGATTGAAGTTACGAAAACTGGCGGACAATTTGAATCATATTCCTGACGATGAAGAGTCGGAATGGCTGGAAAATATAGATCCAAGTTTATTAGATGAATCGAACGAAGAACAACAGCTGGACGACCAAGAAATTTCTTCATCTATTGAAGAAAATAGAAACAGCAACACAACAACGCGCCAATTCCGTTCCGCTTCGCAGACTTCTGTCACGCACTACCCGTAAATAAATATCGGCGAAATTCGCCTGCACTGAAATAACAGTTTGGCGTGTTGGGTAACAAATAACTTATTAGACGTTTTTTTGTGTGGTATCGGTGAGTATTTTACTCGTTATTTGTATTTTGACGAGCCTTACGGGCTCGTCAAGATACGGCACAACTCGTAAAAATACTCATCGATAGATACTACACAACAAAATGTCTAATAAGATATCTATAGCACAGGTCATTATCATCAGTCACGGGTCATCATCCATCAAGTATGGACCTTGGAAAAATCAGAGACATCTTAACTAAAGAGTAAGCAGGGCACAGAAAAATTAGGAGAATTGCGTTGTGAAGAAAGAAAATTTTTTTCACAACAAGGTTTTAGAGCGAGGGTTACTGAATATCGCGATGAATAATCCCATATTACCTTTCTCGCAAAACTCTCCCATAAAACCTGGTTCACAGAGACATTGGTAAGACGTGTATTTGTAAATCGGGATGCAGGTTCCTCCGTTTTGACATGGCGAATGAGAACAAGGAGACTAAAACAAGAAAAATAATAACTGATATTAACACTGGTGCGTCTGTTTTTAGATACATCTAGAAGAGTGCTGATATTAACCCCAGATTGCACTAGATTTGCTTTGCCCAGTGATCGGTCCAAAAGACCCGCACTACTCTGTCAACGATCAGATGCAAACTAAAAACAATATTTGGACCCAGTCATCCGTGCGTAGTCTTTAGTCTCAAGTCTGAGTTCTTATCGGCTTTGAGGTCTTGTCCTTCGTTCTGGGTGGCCTTTGTGCTTATGATTTTACGAAAATCAATAAAAAACGTTATATCTGTAAACGGTCGAATTGCAATGAAACTCCTCTTTGTAAAAGTCCTTACCAGAATGGACAAATGATGCGCACTCGTGTTTTCCTTGTAGTTCTCAGCGTCTCTGTACTTATCAGAAGACAACAATTCACACCAAAGCTTTCCATATGCTTCTTTGGAGGCGGCCATGTTTATTGAGAGGCAAAAAGTATTTCTTACACATGCAAATAGGCAATCTAACAAGTTGTACATAGTGAATATTCCAACTCGATTTACGTTCAGATAATGACGTTCATCTTTTGAAAACAGGCGCTGTTTGAATGTCTTGTCAGAAGGGAACCGATGTCCTTCTATAGCTTTTATCTCTGGAAAAGATGAACGGGATATAGAATTTTAGTCGATGAATCACAAATTACTCTTTGCTAGGTTCAATTTTGCTGGACTCAATCATCTGGCCATCCTAGCCCAAGTTGTTAGTGATGGAAGCTTTTGAGTCGGTTCGGTGCCCTCAAAGATGAAAAGAAGATATATCGCAGACTGGTTAGTTTGGTAGCACCCAGGTATAAAATATTTTAAAATCTGGCCTTTGTATAAAACTTCACGAGTGTCCGAAAATATTTTCGTTTTGAAAAAGTTTATGTCCTGAGCGACTTCTGATGACATAAATTTGTTTCAATTCCGAGACACAACTATCTAGTATTTGTCGTCGAATTGGACGAAAGAGGGATATCTCCTTTTAGCTCTTCTTTAATAACAACCATAAAGGCGAAGTGTTCTTTCGACTGCTCTGTTAAATACATAAATGATTAAATCTACGCATATTCACGACACACGTAAGGTTCTGGCTAAATGCCCGGCAGCTGGACACAGTTTACTTGTTGCGCAGCAATCAGAAATCTTGCATCAATATCACTGACTTTCGGAACCGTAAATGTCTTTCAAACTCAGTTAAAAGTGTACGATATTTGTTTGAAATTGTCAAGCAATTCCGAACATTATGTTGATCTTTTACCGTACTTTCTTCTTATTGTCATTTTCCATTTGTGTCCTTCCAAAGAGCAAGTACGATAAACGCTTCGCTGCCATGCGAGGTATTTCATTTGTTAATTAATCGAGCACCGTGCGAGCAATGTACCATAGTACGCTCACGATAAATTTTCTCAGCGGAACAGTTTTTGCGAGCCATCATTTGATTTATAAAAATATCCGGCTCCTATTTGACCATTTTATCTATTTAATTTTTAATATACACCAATAATTTCTCTGTCACTCAACATTGAATGGTTGAAAGGCTAGTACTTTTTTTAAGTGAAAATTGTCTAAGTAAAATGTAGTCCATAATAAATCATAAGAGATTTGTTCAAGAACATTTCAGACAGCGCTTTGTACCGTTTGCACACTCACTTGAAACACCCGACAAGTTTGCATTTTTTTATTGCGTGAACAGCAAGCAGTGAGGGCGAATTTCCAACTCGTGCAAAAGTTGACGTAAAAAGAAAAGGAAATCCAAGCTGTTAATTTCACATCAAAAAGAAGTCCACTCTAAAGGTTTAGAACGATTAGTTATTTTACTCCGTGTTAGCCTTCACGCGAGAACGAGAATGCCGACTATTATAAATCGTCTTGTAAGGAGATGATGGATGGTGCACTTCATAAAAATTAAGGAGTTCAGTTAGGTTTAGCAGGTGCGCAGTGGAAATGCGTGGACTGAGGCAAAAATCCTCCCACATACCTTTTTATTTTAACTTGTAGCATTATTCATTTATTTCAACATTGAATGTATAAAATCTAAACTCTCACTTTTCTTCAACCGACTGCATCTCAATAAAAAAGTCTTTATGCCTAAACAAAACGGTATGCTGATCACCTTTCATATGTAAATAGGGTTAAACAATGAACCAAACTGTAATTTTAATCAGGTACATCTTACAGAAGCAGAGAAAAAATTAATTGTTGAGTATTTGGGTTCATCATATTTTTTGGCATGTCCACCTACACTTCGAGATTTGTTGCAGGTAGCGCAATGAATCCCCTTACTGAGACACCTTGACTAGCTGAAAATAAATGATAATACTTACCAGCAACAAATTGGGCTACAGTGAAGATTGTTAAGAGGAATACCAGAACGACGTGGCGCTTGAAATCAGCAGACATGACGGATTAACGCGTACGGTGAATCTTAACTTTTAAACCGCCCCTTTTTAACCGTGAAGATCATTTTCAAGTAGTGTGCTCTTCGATAATAATATTGGCAACAAAGTGGTATTCTTAACGTATGGTTGAGCTTGCTAAAGCTCAATACCGAAACGATAGCTGACTATTTAAAGCAAAGGACTGCCTCATTATGGGATTCATCTGATGCATGGCACAAAGGACTTCCTGTTTCCATCTGATTGGAACAACAGGGGGGCTGGGCAAATAGATAAAAGTCAGGAAGTAATTAGTCGATTAAACAAAGAGTTGTCTTATACTGGGAGACGACACCACACAGATGTCACCTAGTTTGCCCAAAATCGGAGTATTATTAAAGAAAGATAATTAGTTTGTAGGTGCTATGCAAAGTTTCGATGCCTTTGAATGTTATTACTTGTTATTTTTTGATGTCTCATAGAACAGTCCCAAGTCACTAACTCGTCGTTCAGTTAATAAATGCGAAACAAGAAAAATAAACTTACCAAATGGCTTTGTATGCGTACCTAAATAAAGTTACATGTACAAACGTGGAGAAAAGTGTTCCGATTTGTCTTTAAGTTGATTAACGGCCTTCTCCCAATTGGCTTGTTAGCTCAATTGGTAGAGCGCTGCACTAGTATCGCAGAGGTCAGTGGTTCGAGTCCCGTACAGGCCTGATTTTTTTCAGGTCTGATTTTCGCTATTGCATAAATAGCGCTATCTACTGCGAGGATCGTGCATCATACGTATTTAACGTTCACGGTGTAATAAGTCGATATTGAAAGTTTGACAAGGCTACAAAAACAAATGTTTATTCAGTTCTGTTTTAAAGTCGTAATCAATCGCAAAGGTAGATATTTCTTGACTTTTCTGCATCAGCAATTAGAAATAGCAAGTAATAATCAAATATTAAGGATGTGCGTTTCATTTATCGCATTGAATTTATGGCGAGTCGAGGATAGTGTAAGTGCCGTTTAGCTACAAAATCAATCTGAGTGCATGATTGCCATTACTTGTTTCGCGATAATAACAAAAACAATTTCCAGCTGACTTTACGAAAGTATGATGACCAACCGATAGCCCGACGGTTAGACATCCGTCATATATATCATTCTATTTCAAGTGCCAACTTATAGTTCGGAAAAGATGATTTGAAGTAATCTCACCTGCCTTTCAAGACAAATCACTGAATTCATTATTGACTTGAACTAGTCGCAGTCTTCTGATCGTTATCAATATTCTAAGGAGCATATGTCACCTACGATGATCAACCAGAAGAAAGGAAATCAATTGGTTAACATTCCCAAAAGCCGTGGTATAAAAACGCATTCTTAAATCAATAGTCCATTTTACAGTTGTGTGCTTGGTTGCCAAGCCTTTGAATGGGAGTGAGGCTAGAGATGACCTTGTTATGATACAAACCTTGCTGCCTTTCAAATGTAAATCACTTTGTTATCATGCTAACTAGATACAGGTCTCTATCACAACAAGGTCATCTTTAGCCTCACTCTGAATCAAAGGCTTGGCAACTAAGTACACAACTGTAAAATGGCCTATTGACTGTAATTTTTCGTTTGTCAATGGGCCGGTTATTTCAGAAAAGTTTAGCAGTTGTTTTAACAAAACTGCGTTCGAAGCCATTTTCGATTTAGCCGAACCTTTTATCTGAACATTCATCTTTGTGAACAATGTCAGGAGGGCCGAAAGTGCGGTGCGCGCTTATTGTAGTGAAGTGAAAACCTTTATTAATTTATAAGGCTCAGGGTAGCCCCTTCAGACGCAAAAAGCTGTCTGTTATCAATGGGAGCCCTGAGCAACAACATTAAAACATTACACTAAAACAGGTAATAATATAAATAGAGAGCTATTTACAAGTAAAAGATTAAAAGATGTATAACACGAAATATCATTAAGATAATTCGTTAAAAAGAGTGCAACCATAATAATAGAAGGATCTTTTTGCAATCTCAGTTCTCACAGCAGGCGGATGTAAGAGGTTGCTTTGTCTAGTAGCACGCGCATGGATTGTATTATTACGTTTAAAATATTGTTTAAAATACTGGGGACATTGACCTTGCAGGCATTTCTTAATGAGTTTAAAGACAGATTTACGTCGGCGCTCCTCCAAAGTGGGCCATTTCAGAACGTCCATTGCCTGCTTGCTGCGCACAGTTCTAGCCACTATCCTAGCAGCCCGGTTTTGGAGGGCTTCAAGGTCTTGTTTGCGACCTTCCCCGCAACAGCCCCACACACATACACAGTATTCTAAAATTGGCCTAATTAGACTACAATACACTACATTTGCACTCTCTCTAGTAAGGCTTCTACGAAGCCTGCCGAGCATTCCTATGCGTTTTCCCGCCTTCGAAATTAGTTGCTTTATATGCTCATTCCAGCTAAGGCGGTCATCAAAAACTATACCTAGATAAGTGAAATGAAAAACCCGCTTAATTACATTGTTATTTAAAGTAATAGAAAAGGAGTTAACAGCAGATAATCTAGGGGCGGTTCCGAAAAGCATAGCTTCAGTTTTTGTTACATTAACAAACAGACTATTAAAAGAAAGCCAGTCATCAATTTTAGACAGTTCAGCATTCAGCTTGTCTTGAATGATAGAGGCTTGAGAGGATGAACAGTATAGAACAGTGTCATCGGCGTACATCAGAATATTGCAATCGGACACTACTTCCTATAAATCATTAATGTGTAGAATAAACAATAGTGGCCCGAGAATAGAACCCTGAGGCACTCCAGTAGAGACGGCTTCTGAAGTAGAAGTCACCCCTTGAAACTCTACAACTTGGGTGCGGTTCGACAGGTAATCCGTAAACCAGCCATGCTCTTTATCCAAAATCCCCAAATTGGAAAGCTTGTCCAGAAGTACCGCATGATTCACAGTGTCAAAAGCTTTGCGAAGGTCAATAAACACAGCACCAGTTAATTGACCTTGATCCATGTTCCTTCGAATATTATCAGAAAAACTAAGAGCAGCGAATTCTGTCGAGTGATACTTCCGAAACCCGCACTGATAAGGGCTCAAAATCTTGTTTTGCTGGAGATATTTGTAGAGTTGGATATGTACAGCCCGTTCTAAAACCTTAGATAAAACAGGTAAAATGGAAATCGGGCGATAATTGTCCATCTCATCAGCCTTTCCTTTCTTAAAAAGTGGAATGACCCGTGCGGATTTCCAATCACTAGGAACTTGGGCAGTACGCAACGAGGTGTTAATAATAAACGCCACAGGCTTAGCTACAATGTCCGCAGAATCTTTTAACAGGCGAGCCGGTATGCGGTCCAAACCCACGGCCTTCCCAGATTTCAGGCTACGTAGTTGAGACATAACAAACTCCCCAGAGATCTCAAGAAAATTAAACGGCGGATACTGACAGGCAGGAGTAACGGAATAACGTTTTTATGACCACAAGTTTTCCGTAAGGTGGCCATCAATTTGCTTGCTGCAGATGCGAAAAACTTTTTAAATGCGTTGGCAATGCAATGTTTGTCAGAAGAGATAGCGCCGTCTACTTTGATGTTTGGAGAAGTAGCTTTCTTTTCACCCGGTAGGATTTTCTTCATCGTCTTCCAAAACAAACTGTAATCGCCACCACTTTCCTCGATGAGCCGTTTATTGTAAGACGCTTTCGCTGACCTTATTTCATTTGTTACACGATTGCGAAAATGGCGGTAGTTTGCCCAATCTTCTGAGGCATTACTCTTGATTGCTTTTTTGTGAAAATAATTACGCTGGTGCATAGTCATCTTTATGCTCTTGTTTAGCCAGGGACAATTGTCAATGCCGCGCACGCGGCGCTGCGTCAGTGGTGCATTGTAGCCCCACACTTATAGAAAAAAAGTAGTAAGAGATAACAGTAGCCCATCAAGCCGAACAAATTTGGTCGTATGTCTTTTTATACTGGCTTCACTATAATTCATTGTTATTTGATGAAGGCAAAAAACTAAATGGCGTTTGGGTAAGATTATTTCACATTCGTTACTCTGGTTTAACAATTTAATGAATGTAACCGGGCAAATTACGATCCACCGACCCAACGCTTCGACACTCCTGTCTAGTGTCTTCATCAGGGGTGATTTAATCGTTGTAAAAAGAGGTCCTTTACGAAGGTCATTAATTAGCTGCCCTATTCTCTAACGAAGAATAAATAGGCGTCAGTTAACAAGCCGCCATCATCAAGATTTAAAGGAGCGTGGGTGGAGTCAAAATACCAAGCTTCCAAACAAAGGCGCTGGTGGTAGCATTAATTAGTGGTTACAATTTTAGAATTATCCTACCCAATTGTATGGTTAATGAATTTGAATATATGAAAATCATATATGTGTACTGCGGTTTCATGAAATGTATGAAAGCGATCCTCGCAATAATGAACCCTACTTATGTAATAGTAGAAATAAGGCCTTGAAAAAATTCAGGCCCGTACGGGATTTAAACCCATAAAATCTGCAATACCGGTGCCTCTACCAACTGATTTAACAAGCCAACTGGGAAAGTGAATACATATATCTTATTAGACGTTTTGTTGAGTAGTATCGCTGACTATTTTCACGAGTTGTGCCGTATTTTGACGAGCCCGTAGGGCTCGTCAAAATACAAATAACGAGTAAAAATACTCAGCGATACTACACAAAAAAACGTCTAATAAGTTATTTATTATCCAACACGCCAAACTGTTATTTCAGTGCGGGCGAATCTCGCGGATATTTATTTACGGGGAGTGCTTGACAGAAGTATACGAAGTGGAACGGAATTGGCGCGTTGTCGTGTTACTGTTTCTTTTTTCTTCAATAAATGAAGAAAGTTCCAGGTCGTCTAGCTGCTTTTCTTCGTTCGATTCATGTAATAAACTTGGTTGTATATTTGCCAGCCATTCTGACTCTTCGTAGTCGAATATGATTCAAATTGTCCGCCATTTTTTTTTCGTAACTACAATTCAATTTTTCGCTTGCGCGATGCGAGAAAACCTGTTTAACCGGTACTCTACAGTACAAATACCGCGTGATATTTGTACTCATCTATGGCGTTATTTGTACTCTACGAAGTGTAATTGGATAATAATGTCATATGGGTTCAATTCAAATGAGGAATTTTTAAAACCTTTTTTTAGAATTTTGGTCTAAAAAATTATTAACAGTCGTTTCGACTGATCAGTGTAATTTGTCACGGGGTTGATCACTATCACGTGACAAACGTCGGGGAACGGAGACGAGGGCCCAGTCCCAAGTGCGAGACAGAGAGAACCGGAGCCCCCCCTTTCTGTTCAGAGTTGGTTCCTCCACCCTTTCCCCTATCGCTTCTTTTATCCCCCTCCTTCGCCACTCTCGTTCTTCGTCTAGGATCTTGACTCCCTTTGAATCCAACACGTGTCCCATGTCCTTCAGGTGACAATAAACTGCTGAATTTTGATCAGGATTGGAGTTCGGTCGTTGATGTTGTTTTAGCCTGGCTCTGATGGACTGAAGAGTCTCTCCCTCATAGGTTTCGGTGATGCCCTTCCCTCCACAGGTAATACCACATACCAGGATGGAGCGCTTCTCAAACGGCTCTTTGTTTTTAACCTTGACCAACTGTTGTCTTAGAGTGTTCTGGGGTTTTTAAAACGCTGTTACGCCGTGCTCTTTGAGAATGTTCTTAATATTCTCAGATAGGACTCGTATGTAAGGCAAGGTTACCCAGGCCTTGTTTCCCCTCTTGATGGTATCAGTCCCACACCCCGCTCATCGTGATTTTTTTGGTTTCCGCTGAACACCCAGTCAGGATATCTGCATTTTCGGAGAGCCTTCTTGATGTGGTGTTATCATATTTGTCCAGATGTCAGGATCACTGATCCCCTGTTCCGCTCTGTGACTAAGTGTCCGGAAAACCCCAATCTTATGTATTAAGGTATGGTGGCAGTCAAATTGTAGATAATGATCAGTGTGGGTAGGTTTCCTATACACTTTTGTTGCCAGACTTCCATCGGCATTCACATGAAGATGTCAATCCAGGAAAGCAATAGCATTATCATGACCCGACTCCTGAGTGAACCGAATATGGGGGTTAACGCTGTTAATATGCTCAAAAAAAGAGTAAATCTCTTTCTGAGGTAGCACCACAAATGTGTCGACTACGTAACGGAGCCACAGTCTAGGGGGCGTGCCGGTGAAGGTGTGTAACGCCTGCTGTTCGAAGGCCTCCATTCAGAGGTTCGCTATGATGGGGGATACAGGGGCCCCATGGCACAGCCGTGTACTTGTGTGTAAAACTTTCCTCCAAAGGAAAAATAGGTGGTTTTGAGGCAAATTTCGATTAATTCAACCAGATTGTCCACACGGAGCTTAGTACGCTCCTGGAAGGTTTACGGGTTAAAGAAAAACAGCCGTTTGAGAGGCACTCCAACCTGGTATATGGTATTACCTGTAGAGGGAAGGGCTGCGCCAAAACCTATGTTGGAGAGACTCTTCAGTCCATCAGAGCCAGGCTAAAACAACATAGATAGATAGATAGATACTTTATTAGGCACAGAATCCATAAAGCTAAGTCACTTATTTACAATGAAGCTCTGCATCTAAAATATTAAAAACATACACACATAAATATATATATTAATACAATAAAAACATTAAAATAAATAAATAAATAACCCTTTGCCGATGTTCCGTTAACAATAAACCTACGAAGGTTTATTGTCAACGGAACACGGGCAAAGGGTTTTTGACGATGCCGAATTATATAGATTATTACAAGTTATTTAGGCCAATAGCTATTTATACACTCTTTAAGTGTCAGGGAGCATTTTGTGGCATGATCAAGGTTGTTAAATAGTTTAGCAACATTAACGACCGAACTCCCATCCTGATCAAAATTCAGCAATTTAGTGTCACCTACCTGAAGGACACAGGACACGTGTTGGATTGAAAGGAAGTCAAGATCCTAGATAAAGAACGAGACGTATATGTGCACGATCCTTCGCAGTAAAGCACTATTTGAGCAATAGTGAAAATCAGACCTGAAAAAAATTTCAGGCCTGTACGGGATTCGAACCACTGACCTCTGCGATACTAGTGCAGCGCTCTACCAATTGAGCTAACAAGCCAACTGGGAGCAGGCCATCAAATTAATTCGATGGTCTGCTCCCAGTTGGCTTGTTAGCTCAATTGGTAGAGCGCTGCACTAGTATCGCAGAGGTCAGTGGTTCGAATCCCGTACAGGCCTGAAATTTTTTTCAGGTCTGATTTTCACTATTGCTCAAATAGTGCTTTACTGCGAAGGATCGTGCACATATACGTTTCATAACCGCAGTTCATACATATGTTTCATATAAAGAACGAGATTGGCGAAGGAGGGAGATAAAAGAAGCGATATGGGAACGGGTGGAGGAACCAACCCTGAACAGAAAGGGGGGCTCCGGTTCTCTCTGTCTCACACTTGGGACTGGGCCCTCTTCTCCGTTCCCCGACCTTTGTCGCGCGACAGTGATCTACCACGTGACAAATTACAGTGATGAAGACTGAAGGTTTCAGTCGAAACGTCTGTTAATAATTAAGATCAAAATTCCAGAAAAAGATTGAAAAATTCCTGACTCAAGCCAACTGGGAGTTGCTCATTATGTTGGCTTGTTAGCACAGTCGGTAAGGCATTGCACCGGATATTTTACTGAATTTTTACATTTCTCGCATAACAACGCAACTCGCAGAATCTACGCACGTATTTTATGTCAAACTATCGAAAAAGGTGTAGTTATTTCAACCAAATAATAAACAATTATTTGTTACTCTAAATTGTCATCTTTCTGTTGATGATTTTGGTATTCGATATTTGAGGGACCATCCAAAAACATTATTTCAACTGGAGTAAATGGAAAACCAACGATGGAAGCAAAAATAACTGGCTTTCAGTTACAAGGAAACAGAGCTGTGAATCTCGTGTAATGCGAACGTCAACAGAATAATTATTCTTTTTTGATAGGAAATAACAAGTGTTCCCGTTGTCTTGTACCTACCGGAGAAAACCTTGGGATAATATTTTTTACTTTCCTGTGACTTATTCAAGATAAACAGTTAGCGAGAGAAGGAGTACCGCTGACCAGTAAGTAACTGGAGATATGGATCTCAGAGCCAGCAGGATATTTGAAACTGTCGGAGGTAAGTAGAGGGGTGGATAAAAAGACAAAGTGGAAGGAGCTCAGGGACACAGGCTTCACAGGAGTAAAGAGATGTGGTAAAAAGACACAATCGGTTTTAAGGGTTAAGGAGGAAATTTACATTCAAGCAGCATTTCATTTCGGTGCTACCTCCGATCAACCTTGTTCCTTGGGACTTTTCCCTTGGTTGAGGGTAGGGCGGGAAAAGGGAAAAGGGAAAAGGCCGTGGGAACGAGTTGGACCCAAGATGTTATTAGATAAGTATCCAGTGGAGCTTTCTAGGTAAGGTTTCTGGAAATTCTGAGATTTTCAGTTAACCTTATTTCCAAAATTACTCGTGTGCTGGTTTATTCTACTGAGGACCACAGAAGAGTCCTTTGGAGCAGGTTATTCTATTCTACTGAATAATCGTCCACATAGATATTTAGCTACAAAGCATAACCATTTTTTTCCATTTTAATCATTTCAAAAGACTGATGAGATAAATTTGACAGGCTAAAGGCAGGGGAGAGGTTTCAAAACATATTTCAAGGACATTTCCAGGACTCATATTGATTTTTCCGGCCTTTAAAATTCAATCAATGATGTTGTAAATACAGCTTGTAGAAATAGTTATCAGCTGACATTTGTGGCTGACACTTATAAATTATTCACTTTCACCAATAGATATTTAAACTCCTCATACGATGCAGACATCTTCGAATACCAAAAAATGCGAATTATGTTAAATAGGATGAGTTTATATAAATCCTCACTGTGCCAGGATGTATCCCATGGCTTTGACATGTTTTATCCCATTATCTACGCCACTCTGACTTGCCTCGTTACCACAAGTGTTCGAATCGTCAGGGTTCCCTGCTGTACCAAATCCGATCCTTGAGTCGCACGAGGAGCATTCATTCTGGTTGTTGCTAACGATACCAATTCTAGCTTTAGAATTTAGACTCCAACTACAAACGGCATTGAACCCTTCTTTGTTGCAGTTGTACTGTAATGACCCTTGCGAACCAATCAACTCTTTCCACTTGTCTCGACCCAGTGAGGTGGCGCGGTATTGCCCATCAGCAATCAGTGAATACAGAGAGTCAGCTTGCTTGTTGAGGGCTATGAACCTGAGCTGTTGTCCGATTTTCATACCGAGACAGATCTTGGAGAAGGACGTTTTCCAGTATGTCGGTAGCTTTGTTTCCTGACCGTCGAACCCAGTCTTTCCCCCGAGAAGGTTATATTCTTCATAATCCCTCCAGTAGTGTGCATTGTAATGAAAAGTGGACTGAAACAAAAAGAATGAAAGAATACTTATAATTGCTTCTTTACTATCGATCACGGGCATTATGTATGCTTCTGTCCCTAGAATGATCATCTCACCCTGTATTTTTCTCAAAGTAAGTAACATTTCTTGGTAAGTAAGTAAGTAAGTAAAACTTTAGTTACACAGGGTAGCCCATTCAGCTCAAGGCTGGTATCCATAGGGGCCCTGTTTCTTAAAAATGAATTACATAAAAATTCTCAATTATTTATATATATGACTAGGATTTTAAAACTACATTAACAGCCTCAGACTACAAAGCCAAAACACAATTAAGACCTAAAATAGTAGATAAAATATCAAGTTAAGATAAAAAGAAATATCTTGCTCGGCGGCAAGTCAAAAAATAGAAAACGAAAAACGCGCTATTCACTAATTATGTCTTTTTACAGACCTATAAGTATTTGTCAAGCTTGATGCTATCTGCATTAGTTAATGTTCCCTTATACTGTTTAAGTTTGTAATGCTGTAAAGTCTATGGCTGTGGCATAATTCGGCTTCAACAATTATTTACATGAAGAAAACTGGAATGCGAAAAGAATTTACCTTACTGCCATCAATCTTCATAACCGGCGTCCATCCTCCATCTCCACATCCAAAATCTCCCATGTGACAAAGAATGGAGACTGGTTGGGAGTCCAAACGAAGGGTAACGAGTTCATTGACGTCAGATCTATTGAGAATAATTATTAGCTCCAACTGGCGAATCAAAAATCATGATTTGATAATAAATGCAGTCCCGCAATAAAAATAACTAGATTTGAGTGCTTTCTAATGTAAAGCTATATTCTGTGTTGCTAAAATGCCAGCCTTCTCCTCCTCGCTTCATCCTTGTCTACCTCCGATCGATATGCGTCTAGACTTTCCTTTCAGAACTCCTTCAAAGAGGAATTGAGATAAGAAGGTTACTTTATGTCTCATCGTAGGTGCGCGTTTTCGCTAAAATAAAATACTCGTGTTCATCACTCCTCTTCCAGCCTCGTAGTCTGCTCAAATATCCCCCAATACTTGAAAAGAAAACTTGACAGGAGTGAGAAGAATGCCATCTTGTTGTAATTGTATTTTAAAACTCTTAAGACATCGCACGTATTAGTTATTGAATATGTCTTCAAAGATGAGCTTAAGCAGTAGAGAATTGTGCCTTTTGGGTGATGTCTGCTCACAGACAGGGAGGGAGGGGGGAGAGGCTCGAGTGGTAATGCGAAATTATTTTTGTGGAGAAACAATAGTGCTCACATCAAATGGTTTGCTTGTTGACAGTTTAGGAGTTCAAGTTGTAAAAACATGTTAGGAAAGAACTAACCTGTGGATGTCATACATTTCCTTGCACGACGTTATGGCTTTGGGAAAAAAGATAGTTTGGTAATATCAGCTGAGTCGATAATGTAAATTAGCCATCGTAAAGAGTTTCAAAGCTGACATTTCGGGCGTAAACCCTTCGCCAGAGCGTATGAAGGAATTGTGGGATGTGTGTTTGTATGCAGAAAATGGAGCTACGATACTGGTGTGAAAATGGTAACGAGAATAACAAGAAAGAGTAATTGATTGGGGGTGCCGAATTGAAAGATTAATTTTTTCTCTTGAGTTTTCCGGCTTTCCGACCTGCCTGGATGCAAAGAAAGGCCGCGGACTTCCATAGGAATGTTAGGGAGATTAAAGTGTCTAGCGACAAGTTTAGATGCGTCCTTGTCATTCCTTTCTGCGTCTCGAAGATTTTCTCAGAGTCGGTCACCTTGCGTCTTCCTGTTTCGCGAATGTATATCTTTTTGCAATTAGTGCAAGTAATGCAAAAGATGGCAGTGTCGGAAGTGCACGTGAAAAGATCGCTGAGTCCTAATATTTTTTCTACGTTATGAATGAAAGGAAAGATTTTGAGCGAGCGCATTTGAAAGTTCCAGGTTGGTCGGTAGTTTATGATGGAATACTGACCAAAATTTTGCCTGTGGTGACGTTCTGACGATAGGAGCCATAGTTTTATCTAAATAGCTGGAAATAAGTTAGGTGGGAGAACTGCGGACGGAGTTTAACTAAAACAATTAACTCTACTTTACCACATACTATAGCTACTTGCAATATCTAAGCCTGTTAAGCCAAGATTTATCTGGTCGCTTTTTCCTGCATTTTGAACGTAGTTGGTGACAGAAATTTTTCTGTTATGTACAATTATAATTAAATAGTGACAATGTATCGCCTTTTCGGGAAACATTCCCGCTCGAGAGATCTGTTTTTAATCTGAAGAGAATGTTAACTTAATAGAACTGTGAAGCAAGCAGTTTTTTACAGAGATCAAAACTTTTTGGAGCCTATTGCAAACTGCATGGTGAAGAGGTAAACCTCTTTTCACCCCACCCATAACTTTCATAAAACTTTTCTGCATTCGACAAGTTAAGCAGATTATTGCCTTATTCATCGAGGATAATGATAAGAATAGATCACATATCCAAGTAGTATTTTTTTTGCGCTCTCTAATCGCTCATTGGTCAGCTCAACACTAATTCCGTTGCACTTGATAAAAATTGTCGCAAATTCCAAGTTTTGGCTTTAAGAAAATGCGACACCTTTCAATTTCTTTTTTTAATACCGATTGCTATAGTCTCTTATCATAAAGAGCGACACTGTTGTTGGTTTTTTTGTTTTTGTTCAGTGGAGAGTGCGATTTGTATATAAAAGAGTGGCAATAATACAAATTAAAGTGCGACAGGAAAGCAAGAAGGTGATTAGCAAGTAGTATTGCAGCAGGTAGTATTGCATCAGGTAGTATTGCAGCAAGTAGTACTGCAGCAAGTAGTATTGCAGCAAGTACGGTAAGCGGTCGATTATTCGATAATTTTTTGATATAACGCTGGAAATAAATTACTCCGTTATTTTTACTCAGATGTCTGCACTGAGAATCATATTGCCAGATTGCTCATTTTTCCAGATTTCATGAGATTGCTCTTATGAGTCTGCACTTGTGAGCTGTGGCTTGCCTACTCTGTTGGCGCTCCGGGATGAGGCTTGCAGGCGTTTAATATTAAACATCAAGGAGTCCGGCTTCCTTGCACGCCTGCTGCCACACCCCACGAATGTCGCTCATGGGTACGGGTTGAGGTCCGGTTTTTCCTGTTCTCAAATCCGCTTCGACAGAACAGACCGCCTTAGTAAGTTCGTTACTCACAGTTACAATAGGGCTTAATTGTTTTTGTCTTGTTATGCCAAGTGAATTGTGTTCTGTGTAGAATTGAGTGAATTTTATTGTCTCCCTTGTAATTCAGTGTTTAACACTACCAAAAGGTTAAATAAACTGATTATTTATTTATTTATTTTTATTCTGGCGGTATTCACGACTGGAATTTTCACCTCGATGTCTATAGATATCCACTACTAATCACCTCCACTTCAGTGAATAAAGTTTTAACCAAAAATGACTTTTGTTGGGCTTATTGCTTATTCGCACCCTGACAAGGGTATGCAACTAATACACACATCAAGAGAAGAAAGAAAAAGCAGGAAATTCAAAATTTATCTTTTCAAATACCGTTTTAGCGACTGCATACTTTGAATAGAGATAAGGGAGTGCTGATATGTCAATTACCTTTCTCACAACATTCTCCCACGAAGCCTTGTTCACAGAGACAGTCGTAAGAATTGTAGTCGTAATTGGGGATACAGGTTCCTCCATTTTGACATGGCGATGAAGAACAAGGAGACTGAAATAAGTCAGGAACATTACGGATCATTAAGACACACGAATACTTGAACAGTAAATGTGGTAAATGAAGCATATCGCTTTAGAATTACCAACAGCGTTTCCGTTCAGTGTCATTTTTATCTGTTAAGGCGTTGATGCGAATAAGATATATACTGGTTCAGAATCAAACAAGCTCTTACCGGAATAAACAAATGATACGAACTCATGTTTTGGCTGTAGTTCTCAGCGTCGGCTCTGTACTTATCAGAAGACAACAATTCGCACCATAGCTTTCCATCTTCTCCTCTAGAGGCGGCAATGTTTATTGAAAGGCACAAAGTATTTCTCAAACATTCAAATGTACAATCTAACAGATAGTACAAAGTGACTATTTTAACTCGAGTTACGTTCAGATGATGGAATTCCTCTCTTAAAAACTGACGCTGTTTAAATGTCTGCTTGAAAGGGCGCCATCCTTCTTCCGAACTTTTTATTCCTGGTGTGAGAAAAATAAAAATGAATTTTATAATAAAATATTGCGACAAAATTCTTTCCAATGTACAATGCTACAAGGCTATAGCAATAAATCTATCGCACTGAAAATCGTTGTAACTTTTCAATCGATTAAACCTAGTAGATTATAGTGGACTAGCACAACTGACTCTATGAAGATTAATAAGTTTGCTCATCAAAATGTCTTGTGTAAAAATATCATGTTTTGGTGTAAATTTCTTCAATGAGCATAGGTTTAGCTGGGAATCGCCCAATATCTTTAGTCCAACTTATAGGATCAAGTCGCCAAGCAGTGTTGGGACTGAATATATAAAAGATTAAAAAAGAAACTCCATGAACACACAGGAAATGATAAAAGTATTTACCTGAAGAACCCTCGGCTGCAGCGAATATCGAAAACAAGAAAAATGAAACGAGGTTGCACTTGAAATCCGCTGACATGACCAATGGCTAATTAGACAGAAATGCATACCTATTTATTTGCTCGAAGGAATAAGATCTGACGGCAGAGTAATAAAGTTTTCTGTTGCGCAGTAACGAAACATAGACCGTTTTTTTTTCGTGTGTTCGAACAACATGGGTCACGTAGCAACCAGAAAACCGGCAACCAGTCGATTCTGACTAGTTGATAAGATGGTGATACAGCTGATAACCTGATAATCCGATAAGCTGTGATGCATTTGAAGAGAAGAAAGCTTTTTATTGGTTCAATCAACACTTAAATGGTTGAACAAACATGAAAGGTTTTAGTTGTGCTTGGAAATGTGTTTTTTTACCTTGAAAATAATAATCTGAGTCACATCTATTCCGATGTATCTTGTTGATGTAAACATTGCATTTAAGGTTTAGTACGATTGTTAAATTGCAACTCCTAATATAAGGATTTTGTATGACTCACTGTCGCAGTTTGTGATAACTGCGTAAATCGCAATTTCCTTTACGTCGCAAGTCTCCATCTGTTTGTATGGTTTATTATCTTCTCTCTTCGTGCTGGCTCATTTGAAAGCATGCTGAAGTTATTAATAATTAAAGGTCTGTTCTTAATCCTAGCATAAAGAACCATAGAGAATCATAGCTATTATATCAAATCTTACATACTTATATATTCAGACGAGCTTTTTGTATCCTACATCCACTTTAAGACTTTGGAGGTGAAAGTACATTAAGGCTAAGCGTGCTTGACTTAATGGCTAAACTTCCTTTTGAAATAAATGTTAAAACACCTTACTCTAAGACAACGAGATCCCTTGACATTAACTTTATCTGCTACAAATCTTTTTGAGGCTGTTAAGAGAATTGCCGCTTTTTTGGCCTTTGACTGTAGCTTGATTACAGGGTTTGCGGTCTGCCAGTTGTGAAATTTCCATATTTGTTCACCACTACATTTGTATAGTAAAGTGGCTGAGTTAACTTTAATGTTCTCGTGGCATTAATAATAAAAATGTTTCCCGCTAAAGACAATATACGCGCAGTTTACATGAATGGAAAGCATGAAATCAGTGTTTTGGCCATTCCAAAGGAGTTTCTTCGTCTCTAAATTCAAAGGAATTAAAAATCAAGTGATTGACTGAATAAGAGGCATGCAAAAAATTTCCCAGATCACTTCCCCTACTTGTAGCAAGTAAAACGAAAGCGTACCCTTATGTCCTCGCCAAGTGTTTCAACGACATAAATACTTTTGTTCCCTATGTATAAAAACAGTCTTCCCGATTTCTAGCCTTACTCACTTTGAAGGTCTCCGACAGTTACGAGAATGATGAAGAGAAGGAGGACCAAAAAAGCCGAGGGACCAAGTCTCTCGACTTTGTTGTCGTTGATAATCTATTTTTGTCCTACTGATAGTCTGAGAGACAGTCCCCTGGTTTACACCTTACACTGTTTTTTCTGATTACGATATCAATCGAACTCTTACCTCCATTTTCAAAACCGGTTTTCAATGTTTTCATTTTCCTTACGTTCCTCTGAAACTTACCATGCAATAAGTTAGAAAAGAGTAAAGAAAATAAATTTAGGGCATCATTAAACAATGCAAATAGTTTCACTTTGTGGATATCTTGCTAATAGACGGAAAGCAAAAGTTCAGTTTTCGACGCCTTAACGGTCGTTATCCTGAAATTTGTCCGAAATTGATCTCCATATTGCGTAACGAACTGTGACTCATCATGTCTCTCACAAGGGATTAACGGTATCCACAACTACCCAAGAGCAATGACAATCAGTTCTAGTAATTTATAGGTTTAACATGATAAAGAAGGAGAATCTGGAAGAAATTCAGGTGACAAAGAAGCAGTTAGGCAAATCTATCGTAGACAGCTCTAACACGGGTCTTTTACTAAACTATTCGCATATGAGGCAACTGTTACCATCATTTGAAAGTGGTCTCCCGTCAAAAATAAAACGCAACTTCTAACTTCCTTTATTTATCCCTTTGACCTATTCAGAACCTAGACGTGGCCGATATGATTAACATCAACGTGGCGTCCAAAAAAGCAGAGAGAGTCATTTCTTATAAAAAAATAAGTAGATGTTCAGGAATTCCGTCGCCTTTTCCTTCAAGTCTTCTCCGACGTGTTGCCAGTCAATTTCCTACAGTACGATGAAAAAAGTGGGTGATGATAACAAGAGACTCCAAGCATTTTTAAGGAAAGAGAAAGAAACATTGAAGGTTAAGATGCCGAGGTAGCCTCTTCGGCTGTCTAGAGTTTCGATCGACAGTAAAAGTTGTTATTACGGAAAGTCCTTATGACCATCACTGTCCTTGTCATCGCCATTATTGTTCTTATTATCATCATCATAAGAATCACTCCTGCGCTTAAGGTAAAATCCGACGTTTTGTGATGGGGAGGCAGATATTAATTGTAAACATCTGTTAGCGCCAAACTTACTGTCATGCCGTTTCCTGTCTGTACTTCGTTTACGTGTTAATCAACTCTGAGTGTTGGTACGTTTCATTAGTTGTAGTGTGTACTTTTGGTTGATGTTTGTACCGCTGCGTAATGTTACGTAATGTTACGTATTATGTCGAGTAATTTGCCAGGTTTTGTGAATAAAATTTGGTCCTTGGATCAATGTTTTTTTCCTATTTTTTGGAAGCAGCGTCGTCGTTTTCCTTCTTTTATTGCCTGTAAAGCTAATTCTTGGACATCCTCGTTCGGTCTTGGTTATTTTTTTTCTTTTCCTCTTCTTTCTTTGTTTCTTTCTTTTTACCCTGCCAACACTCCATTAAATTCACTGTGGTTTGAAAACCGCTGTGGAAAAAGATTTACCTAAATAACGCGACATGCATGCATCATGGATGAGACGACTCAAGCCAATACCGGCCCGGGATTGTTTTAATTTTGGCATTCGTCCATTGCGCTAACCCTCCGAAAAAATGTCGGGTTAGGTTATATTTGTGTCAGCGTGTTTTCTAAAAAGGCTACTTGCTAAGACAGGAAGTGTGATTTGCAGCATGGCTTGTGTAGAAAGAAAATCCCATCGCAGCGATATTCCGGCGAATAGTAGAAATTTGCCCGAAGGATTTAGTGTCACGCACGACGCACCAGGAATAAGTTTACGTGTGTTGTTCCGGTTGCTTTTTTTTTTTCTTTTCTTTTCCTCTTTTTTCGGTAACGTGTGTTGAATAATCTCCAAATTAGAAAGAATAATTTATAGAGATGAACAGAGAACTCAAGCGACAATCAGTTCGTACATCTAACTTGGCTTTAAATTACGTTTAGCAATAGCAAAAGAAATTCAACACATATATGCAAAATTCATTAAATTTAATCGAACTATTCGTGTCTTAAGGCTGATAGTTTCTAAAGAAACTGTTTGGGGCAGCGTCGGTGGGGGTAACGAAATAATTTGAATGTATCAACAAAGGTTAAATGGTAAATTGGCCGCCGTTACGGTTATAAAAGCTGACGTTTCGAGCGTTAGCCCTTCGTCGGAGCGAATAGAGGAATTGTGGGTTGTGTGTGCTTTTAAAGACAGAAAATGGAGCTACGTGATTGGTGGGAACATGGCCACGAGAAAAACACGACTAGATTAGTGGAATGAAAAGCGTTCGTTGATACCTGTGGGATTTAGACTGCCGGTTTGAAAGATAAGCTTTTGTTCAAGAGTTTTGCAGCTTTCCGTGCTACCTAAGTGAAAGGAAAGACCGCAGATTTCCATATGTTGCTTAGAATGATTGGGTACATTAAAATGTCTAGCGACTGGTTTCGATATGTCCTTTTCATTCCTCTCCACGTCGCGAAGGTATTCTCGGAATCGGTCACCTAGTCTTCTGCCTGTTTCGCCGATGTAAATCTTTTTGCCATAAGTGCAAGTTATGCAATATATTACATTGGCGGAGGTGCATGTGAAGTGATCGGTGATCTTAATGGATCGTTTGGGTCCCGATAATTTCTCAGTGTTGTGAATGAAAGGACACGTTTTGCATCGTGCACGAGCGCATTTAAAAGTGCCTGGTTGGTCGCTAGTCTGAAAAGAACTTCTGACCAAAAAATTGCCTATGTTTTTGTCGCGTTTGAATGGAATGAGCGGAGGCTGTGAAAAGATAGTGCTTGTCTCTGGATCGTTTTGAAGTAATTTAAAGTTTTTAAGAATGATGGATTTAACTGAGTGGTTGTGAGGGTGAGACGTGAGAGTGAATAGAATGCGGTCGGAATCTTCCTTTTGTGACGTTTATAGCGCTGAATGTCGATCAATAAGTTGGGCGCGGTTGTAACCCGCTTGAACGACACAATCAGGGTTTATCGAAAAACTGGCACATTGACTCTGATTCGTGGTGGATATCAGAGTCATCACTAAATAAACGACGAAGTCTTAGAAACTGAGCAAAAAGGAATGGAATTCTTAACGTGAGATGGATGCGAAGACGAATACAAGTGATTATGCGAGTCTGTAGGTTTGTAATACACACTAGTGCATAAACCGTTGCCTTCAATTGACACTTTGATGTCTAAAAAGGATAAAGAATTGTCAGAAATTTCCCAGGTATATTTCAGAGCCGGGTGAAAAGGAGTTCCTACGAGGTCAATTCCTAAGAAAAATACCAGAAAATTTTTGGTCACGCTATCTTTGTGATTCATTTATTTGGCGTTGTAAAAGAAAATGCAACCTTATAAGAAAAAAGGTTGGAGGCAGAAGAGTCTTTTAAACGAAAATCCTCTTGGTTATATAACTCGACTAAACGGTTTCAATTATTTAACCATTTGCAGAAAAAAACAACAACAACAGCATCAACATCAACACTTGTTATGACCTTATGACCCTTCACCCAAGAAATAAATGTTATTCACCAGCCCGGAAGTCCGTATGGGGAAAAACTGTGGCCGAGGTCTTGTGCCTCTTTTCCTTCAAGCTTTCTCCGATGTGTTACGGCGCGAGGTGAAGACAAGGAATGTCAAGTTTCAGAAATACGATGACAGATTTCATGCCGATGTGGATCTCCAGAGTCACGAAATGCTTAAATATGGCATGAAACGTCGAGTTCTTACTTCAGGACAGGTAAAAAACGGCAGTCCCCACTAACAGCGAGCTCAAGGTGGCTTATTTTTGAGTTTCCGGTAATTAACGTCTGAACAAATTGAAATTTTCATTATCCTAGGATTAGGTATGTAAACTGAAAGGATGGTTACGGTGTTGTAGCGTGAAGGCAGCGAGTGTTGAATATTCGAGGAGCCACCGCTCGAGAAACTTACCTACTTACTTACTTACTTACTTACTGCCCATCATGCCTGTGTGGCACATAGGGCAGTAACGAAATCCTTCCAGCCCTGCCTATCTTTAGCCAGTTTTTCAATGGTGCTCCAGCTGTAATTGAGCTCCCTTAGTCCCTTCTCTACAGTTCACTCACAGCTGGGACTGTTGCCTTGTCGTGGCTGAGTGGCTTGTGCGTCCCAGTGACTCCAAGAGCAATGCCGGCGGGGGTGTTTACACCCCTGGTAGGGCCTCCCAAACCGGAAAGGTCAAGGAGTAGGGTCCAGACTAAAGACAGTCCCACAGCCCTCCAGGCATGGGGGTTAGGCTTAAGGCTAACAACCTTATCCTGTAAAAACGGAACTTGTTACGGAAACAGCAACGAAGACAACTGCTCAAGAAAGGGTGAAAAAAATATCAATTGAAAAGCAATCCGATTTTTTATTCCTTTTCTTAGTATCTTCTTGCCATCGTTTTGATATGGCGAGTTAAACTTGCGCACCCACGATTTTTCGGTTTTTCGTTTCCGATGAGATCACACACCGGTTAATGTAAGCTTTATGTAGTGAGTAGATATACAGAAATAAACATTGCAAACACCAAACGTGTCGAATAAAAGGTTTGACCAGTGTAGCTGTCGTTTACATAATATTTCACATATCAATTTCTGCGTGGTTTTCGTTTGTACTTTATGCCTCACAAAGTCCATCCAAAGACCATTTATCGATTGTGGAGCCCAGTCAGCAGAGAGAATGATTGTCTTGTAATGAGGAATTCAAGCACTAGCATTGTGACTTGCAGCGGGAGTTTTACCTCAGGAGGTGACAGTACGTACATAACTGATTTGTTAAAGAATTATGCGGGCTGCAATGTCTGCCCAGAAGTCCCCGAGACAATTTTGAAAATCTTAACAATGTTACTGTATGTCTTTTTCACAATTCTCCCTACATCCCGCTATGATGGTGACCTCTCTCGCCCCTCTGTCCCTTCTTCTCATCGACAGAAACAATGAAGGGAGGGGAGAGGAGGGAATGTTTAGCTTAGTATTAGATGCTGCGTTTCTCAATGTCAGTTCACTCTCTTTAATCCTCAACAACTGACTTTCAATTTAATAGCAGATGAAAAGGCGAGGTTTTTTCATCGACAAGTGGGAAGATAATATTATTTTCATGGGTCAAAAATGATCAAGATGTGGAGTATCTTCCTTATATTTGCCAAAGGAGGCCCCTTGTTCCAAAATTTGCCAAACTTTTTTAAGCTAGGCAATTTCCAATATCAAAAATTGTTGAAAATTTTGCGAGTTTAACAGCTGTGACTTTTCAGCTGGTTGATGGTGAAACTCTTTTAAAATCAATGGTTTCCTGTACCCTAGGCGTAAGAACTGAAATAATAATCGTCTATCACTACGTCTATTTTCTGTCCTTTGTTGTTTTCTGAACTTCACTTAGTTCCTCAACCTCATATTTCAAATTTAGCTCATTTGGAAACAAGCAATGAAACAAGAGGTTTTACAACATTCTTTGCCCTATTATTCAAAGATGGCGTAAACAAAGCGTTAGCACTGACTGGAAATAGAAAAGGAAAACCAATCAAAGCTGTGGTAAGCAATGACATATTCCATCTGATTGTTAAGGATAAGTTGAGAAAACGGACACCACCCCTCCCCTTCCCATGTAAACGTATTTGTCACGAGTTGCCATGGCAAAAAGAATAATAAAACGCACGAGGTTCGTTTTGGTCCGCCATATTGCTTGTATGTTTGCTTTCAATGTAAATGATTTCGACCTCTCCTTCCGCGGCCGGTAACATTTGGGGGCCTGTCTGGGAGTTAACTAAACGTAAAAGTTGAAGCAACATTTTTACGTAATGGTCGGCGGATTGGAGTGAAATAAGTCGCAGGGCGAAAGTAAATCGATCGAAAGAAACAAGCCCCAGTAGGAACATAAAGAATGGAAATTGAGGATGTCCAGATGCATATACAGAGGTATCTCTGCCAGTTAGGAGTTAAGGACCTGGAGGAGATCGCTAAAACTCTGGGATGCAGTGATGAGGATACGAAGGAAAAGAACAGAAAGGGACTTGTCAGGTTGATCGAAGAACAGCTCGAGGGCACATTGAAAGGCACAAAGGCAGCTAAAATGAAACACCTGGAGGAATTTAAGTTACAAATAATGGAATATACGCCTGTTTGCCCTCCTTTGGAAGTATTTGACGAGAAAGCGAAGCCTGGAATTTCTCAACCGCTGCTTGGAGAGGGTAAGCCTAAATTTGAAGATGTAAAACCATTGTATTTTCGACCGAATGATTTCAAGAGAGAGTTGAAAATTGTCGGTCAGATTGGGGAGCCGGGGCAAAAGGACAAACTGAGTTTTGTCAGCTTAGTGAGACAAATTGAGGGTGCTTTGCAAAAGGGCTACAAGCCTTTTGAAGTAGTGGATGCCGTAGTCAGGTCTATTAACCCTGGGATGAGATTAAGAAGTTATTTAAAAGGTCTGGAAAGTTTGACCCTTCCTCGTTTAAGAAGTATACTGAGATACCACTATCAGGAAAAGAGTGCTACAGAACTTTATCGTCAGCTCTCTACATTAGTTCAAGAGCCCCAGGAGGGTTCTCAGAGTTTCCTCATCAGGGCCCTAGATACCAGGCAGAAGATCCTGTTTGCTTCAAAGGAGGCAGACACACAATTAAAGTATGACCCAGCATTGGTCCAGGGTATGTCTCTCCACGCAGTGGACACAGGTCTTCAGGATGAAGCCATCCGGACCAGATTGAGGCCATCCCTCCAAAACCCAAATGTACAGGATGAAGACCTTATTCAGCAAATGAAAGAAATTGTTTTGGAAGAAACTGAGAGGAAGTCAAAATTAGGATCTTCTACTCGCCATAAGAGTCCAAAAGTTAATAAAGTGCATGCCTCACAGACAGGGGAAGGGGCTGTCCAGTCTGTAACATCTGATAAGAAGTTAAAACGCACCGAGACAGGCAATACTAAGGAAGATAATTTTATGGCTGCACTACAGGCAGTCCATTCTGAACTTGCCACCTTGAAAGAGTCTATTGAGAAGAATCAAGCTAAAGACGAACGATTGACCAGTACCCCACCAGGATCTTAGAACCATCAATGGTACCGTCGACCCCTGGGCTGTCCTAGTTGTCAAGCAAAAGGTAGAGGGGAGTCGTGCGACCATTGCCACATCTGTGGTAGTGGTGATCATTGGGCTCGTGGTTGTCGGAAGAAGAATAATGGTGGCGATAAAACAGGTTCGGGAAACAGGCGTGGGCTACAACCACGGGACAGGAAGTAGCCCACTCTTGTGAAAACTCTAAGTCCCAGAAATGCGTTTGTTGTCAAAGAAGTGCGGGGAAGGATCAAGTTTTCAAGCAGTGTTCAGGGTGCAAAGCGGTTCGGTATTGTGGACAGAGATGCCAGAAACTTCACTGGAGCAGTCACAAGAGACTTTGCCAGGCGATTGAACATCTAGAAACAAAGAAACGCTTGTGAGTGGAACGTGGAGATGGTTATGTATTTGCCAGCCATTTAACACCCGAGCAACATGTAGCAGTAGCTAACCTTGTGGGCAAAAAGTGCAAGGTTTCGTGTGTGTTGAATGGAGTACCAGTCGAGGTCCTTTGGGACACAGGTGCACAGGTATCCATTGCGTCGAAAAGTTGGCTTGGAGAATATCTGCCCTCCTTAAAGCCAAGGAATATTGCAGAGTTGCTTGGAGAGGAAACAGGACTGAATCTGATAGGAGCTAATGGCGGACCGATACCGTTTGATGGATGGGTAGAAGTGCAATTTCAGTTAACTTCAGGTGCTCAGTCGTCCACCCGACTCACAGTGCCACTATTGGTTGCAAGAAACGACTTGGAATACCCAATTATTGGTTTCAACGTCATCGAAGAAGTAATTAAAAGCCCAGACCAAATGGGAGAAGATGGAGCAGTGCCCCTTAATGAGATTATGAAATCAGCCTTCAGTGAAATGGAGCAAGAGAATGTAATTATGTTGGTTGATCTGGTGCAAAGAACGGATGTTGAGAGACTTTGTGTGTCAAGGAGCAGCAAGAACAACTTAACAGTGCCACGTGGCCAGACAGTTGCGGTAGCTTGTCGTGTTGACTGCGGTCTCCTAGAGGAAAGAACACCAGTACTGTTTGAACCAGCTCAAGAGTCAACCTGGCAAGCTGAACTGGAACTGTCTGAACGACTACTTTCGTTGCCGAGGGGATCGCCGCGTAAAGTGAATATCGAAGTTCACAATCCCACAAGGTATGACGTAATTCTTGGTCGCCGCACACCATTGAGGAGCCTGCACCTAGTTCAATCCATCACACCCTTGGAAGTCCAAAGAAAGGACTTGCCACACCCTGAGGATAGAACTTTGACTAAAGAGGACATAGTGGTCTCACAACAACGAGGGTTTGACCCTCGTAAAGAGGAAACCTCTCACTCGGTAAGGACGCCACAAGTGGAACTGGGTGTTTTGACTGAAGAGCAGCGACAGTTGGCCATCATCCTGCTGCAAGAGGAGGCGGAGTCATTTGCCAAAGACGACGAAAATGTGGGGAGTATAAAAGGACTTCAGATGAATCTGACATTATCAGACCCTACGCCAGTTCAGAGGACTTATACTTCGGTAGCTCGCCCATTGTACACTGAAGTCAGGCATTACATAGAAGATTTGCTGAACCGAGGATGGATAACAAAGTCTCAGTCGTCCTATGCCTCGCCAGTTGTCTGCGTTAGGAAGAAGGACGGGGAATTGCGCCTATGTATTGACTACAGGGAGCTCAACCGTAAAACAGTGCGAGACAGTCATCCAATCCCAAGGATTCAAGAGACAATTGACAACCTTGGAGGAAGCTCATGGTTTTCAGTATTAGACCAAGGGAAAGCATATCATCAAGGCTTCATTGAAAAAGGAAGCAGACATCTTACAGCCTTCATCACACCTTGGGGCTTGTATGAATGGAATCGCATACCATTCGGACTTTCCAATGCACCAGCTCAATTTCAACGGTACATGGAGGATTACTTAGAGGGGATTCGAGACGAGATATGCATACCCTACTTGGATGACATAATTGTGTATAGCAAGACATTCGAGGAACACGTGGAGAATTTACGAACAGTGTTAAGACGTCTTCGCAAACATGGAATCAAACTGAAACCCAGCAAATGTCACCTGTTCCAGCGGGAAGTCCGTTCTCTTGGAAGGATAGTAAGCCAGAGTGGTCACAGGATAGATCCAGAGGGTACCAAAGCTGTCACAAGCTTGAAAGAATCTCGGCCGAGGACCGTGGGAGAAGTCCGCAAACTAACTGGATTGTTAAGCTATTACAGGGGATACATCAAAAATTTCTCCAGGATTTCAAAGCCCCTGTACGACCTCCTTAAGGGACCAGACGAGCAAGGACACCCAGCCAGAACATGAAGGGCGAGCGGAAAAACGGCTAAGCAAAGAGGTCAACAGTCATCACGTGAACCAGTCAAATGGACCAGCGAATGTCAGGACGCTTTGGAGCAGCTAATCACTGCAATCACCAATCCACCAGTGATGGCTTACCCAAATTACTCTGAACCATTTATCCTGCACACCGATGCATCAGAGCGAGGTCTAGGTGGTGCACTGTATCAGAGACAGGACAGAAAGTTACGAGTTATTGCTTACGGGTCCCACACACTAACAGCTGCAGAGAGGAACTACCATCTTCACTCCAGCAAACTAGAATTTCTAGCCCTCAAATGGGCTATAACTGAACAGTTCAGAGATTATCTATATTATGCGCCACATTTTACTGTGTACACAGACAATAACCCGTTAACCTATGTACTCACCTCTGCAAGGCTTAATGCCACAGGTTACCGATGGGTAGCAGAGCTTTCTGATTTTAACTTCACAGTAAAGTATCGTCCAGGAACGGCGAATAGAGATGCAGATGCCCTGTCACGGATGCCTTTCGAACAATATATTAGTGAATGTAAGGAGGAAGTTGAGCCAGAATGGATTAAAGCCACAGTGGAAGCTATAAACGCTCAGCGCCAAGGAAAAGCAGTTTGGCTTGTGGCTTTATCCAGTAGACCAAGAGGAGTTCAGCGCATGATGGATGATAAGGTTACCCTGCAAGTGCAACCTATTACACCCAAGGAACTCTACCAGACTCAGAGAGAAGACCCTGCCATTGGGAAAGTGATTGAATTTAAACGAAGTGGCAAACGACCAACTCTACAAGACAAGCAGAGAGCGCCACCCGACTTGCGGTCCCTCTTACGTGGATGGAGGAAACTAGTGGTTGGAGAACACGGAATCCTTCGCCGCAGAAGTGGCTCGAATGTACAGCTTGTTCTTCTTCAGAAGTTTCATAGAACAGTATTCCGGGAGTTACATGAAGAAATGGGACATTTAAGAGTAGAACGAGTCCTCCACCTAATGAGAGAACGATTCTTTTGGCCGCGCATGAAAAGAGACATTGAACATTTTGTCACACGTGTTTGCAGTTGTCTAAAGCAAAGAAGACCTCATGTTGAACCAAGAGCACCGATGGAAAACATCCACAGTTCTGCACCATTTGAAATTGTGTCGTTAGACTTTGTTCACTTAGAAAGGATCAGCGGTGGATATGAGTACATCCTTGTAATTGTAGACCATTTCACCAGGTTCGCCCAAGCATACGCAACCAAGAACAAGTCAGCCCGCACAGCAGCGAGTAAGCTGTATAGTGACTTTATACTGCGTTTTGGATTTCCTGCTAGGATCTTACACGACAAAGGAGGCGAATTTGAGAATCAGTTTTTTCACCAGCTTGAGGAAAGCTGTGGCGTGGTGCGATCTCGAACAACACCTTACCATCCACAAGGAAACGGGAAAACGGAACGACTTAACCAAACACTCCTTGCCATGTTGCGGACATTGCCCGAAACTAAGAAGTCACACTGGAAAGACAGTCTGCACAAAGTGGTAGATGCCTATAATTGTACTCGGCATGAGGCTACAGGATACTCACCATTCTTCTTACTGTTTGGTCGGTCGCCCAGACTTCCAGTAGATGTGATCTTTGGCATAGAGCCTAAGGTTTCTTCGAACTACTCAACCTATGTCAAGGAGTGGCAGTCAGCGATGAAGGAAGCCTATTCGTTAGCTTCGAAGAGATCTGAATCATCTGGTAAAAATGGCAAGAAACAGTCTGACAAAAAAGTTAATTGTTCTGTTTTACAACCAGGCGATAGAGTGTTAGTGCGAAACGTGAGTAAAAGAGGTGGTCCTGGAAAGCTCAGGTCCTATTGGGAAGATACAATACATCAAGTTGTGGAACTAAAAGGAGAAGCGAGTCCCGTTTATCAAGTTAAGCCGGAGAATGGTGCGGGGCGTCGACGTGTTATTCACCGAAATCTTCTTCTACCTTGTAATGATTTGCCCTTTAAAGTACGACAAGACAAAACCTGCAGAAAAGCAAAACGAGTTTTGAAAAGAAGCAAAGCACCCCAGACACCACCTGACCCAAGTCCAGAAAACAGTTCCGATGACGAGCTAGATGGGATACTAGCATTCTCTCCAGTGCAAGACAAGGGATTGGCAGAAGTGCCATTCTCACAAGAGAAGACATCTCACGCTGGAGATGCAGCGGAATTCTCGGAGCTAGTGGAGGAGCCATCAGAAGGGAACCTGTCAGATAATGGAGAAACCCATGGACGACCTATTAGGCAGCACAGGGCACCCACCATGTTAACGTACGACACCTTGGGAACCCCCAGTTACTATCAGAGAACTACAAATCATACTGTGGGTGTGACGCCCTCAGCACACTTACTTTCAAAGGAACTGTCGTTGGACCACCTAATTATAATTATACAGGGCTGAACTGTGTCTGGCCATGGACATACACTGTCTCTTATGGACCTGTTGGAGTGTACCCTTACTGGACCAATTGAACATTGATCCCGATGCTCAAGTGATGCTGTTTAGCTGTTGAGTTGGTTAAGAACTGTAAAAACCTTAAAAGAAACTTTTTTTTCTCAAAAAAAAAACACAGGCTTTTGAACTTTCATTAAGTGCGACCAGCGAACTACTTCTTGTTCCTCCATAAACTGAGGAATTTATTCATCAAAGTCCTTGAACTTTGGTAGTACTTTACACTAGTTGGAAACAGTCTTAGGTTGTTTGTGTAGTTTCGGGAGGTTAGGGCCTCATCACCCCTTTCCTAAACGAAGTTCGGATGTGTAAAACAAACTAGTATTTTCAAGTATTGTCACAGAGGCAACGGTCTCTGCAGTATCGTAAATGTCGAGGACGACATCTTTACAATGGGGAAGTGTGTTAAGGATAAGTTGAGAAAACGGACACCACCCCTCCCCTTCCCATGTAAACGTATTTGTCACGAGTTGCCATGGCAAAAAGAATAATAAAACGCACGAGGTCCGTTTTGGTGCGCCATATTGCTTGTATGTTTGCTTTCAATGTAAATGATTTCGACCTCTCCTTCCGCGGCCGGTAACATGATCACCCCTCTCTTCTTTTCTTGTCTATTCCTAAACCTCTCTATCTCGTAATCAGTATACATCGAGTCATTCTTATTCATTCGTATTTAATCGATTTATTCCATTTTTTGTTTCATTCATATATTTTTTTCCTGAAAGGACTCCTTTTAAATTGAGTAATTCCTTTAACTGAAATTTCTTATTCTTCAACATCAAAGTAACTGGGTGCTATACAGACAATATCGGTGAAGAGCACTTTACGACTGGGTGACGTAAAAACCAAATCCAAGGAGTAATAATCACAGCGCGAAGTAAAACAAAAGTACAGCAATCCCGAATTATTTTTTATACCTAGTTGAAATGTGCTCAATACATGGACTACAATGAATTGCCTAAATAAACAAAATTAAAAGTGGCCAAGGTTGTAGCTAAGTAAAGCAGCTAGGGAAAAGAGCGTAGTCAACCATAGAAATGATGAGATTAAATCTTTACAGTCAAAGCAATTTTTAATTCAGGAAAAATCACAAGCGGTGCAGCTTCCAGACTAATCCATCTTTGAGCCTGAATAGTCTTTTATTGTTTGATTGACGTCATCTTGTCGTCATCTTGTCTTTTATTGTTTGATTGACGTCATCTTGTTTGATTGACGTCATTGTTTGATTGATGTCATCTGACATCAATCATTGATTGATTGACGTCATCTTGGTTCCCATTGATTGTCTCAATCTGACTGTAAGGGTTTAAATCTTGATTTTGTATAGGGAATATGCGGGTTAGGGGTTAGTGATAGGGATAGAAATAGGGATAGGGGTGGGGGTGGGGATAGGGATAAGGATAAGGATAGAGATAGGGATAGCGATAGGGACAGCGATAGCGATAGGGACAGCGATAGGGACAGCGATAGGGACAGCGCTAGGGACAGCGCTAGGGATAGCGATAGGGACAGCGATAGGGACAGCGCTAGGGACAGCGCTAGGGACAGCGCTAGGAATAGCGATAGGGATAGCGATAGGGATAGCGCCAGGGAGAGCGCCAGGGATAGCGCCAGGGATAGCGCCAGGGATAGCGCCAGGGATAGCGCCAGGGTTAGCGCCAGGGATAGCGCCAGGGATAGCGCCAGGGATAGCGCCAGGGTTAGCGCCA
>NC_142524.1:19722074-19724574 GCF_964205215.1 Stylophora pistillata
AAATGCAATAGCTTTATCTAGCAACCTTTGTGGCATTACATGATTAGAGCGCCGGATTGTGTTGTGCGGGAGGTCGAGGGTTCGAGCCCCAGCCAGACCAGTACTCATGGTCTTAAAAATAACTGAGAGGAATTTGCTACCTTTCTATAATATCAAGAAATGGATAGACATTCTAGTCTTCTCGGATAACGACGAATAAACCGTCTCCTGCAGGGTTAGGGGTAGGAGAAGTTAATTTCCCACACACGAGGTTACTGTATGGTGGATGTCTTCCCCTGGGGGGGGATGGGTGGGTTGCTGTCTTACGTTTCATACATGAGGAATAAAATAGTGGAAGTTTACCTATGTAAAATTAACAGTAATTCGTTTTGCAATGATAGATATTTAACTTTGTTTAAAAAACAAATGGCTTCTTTTTTCGTAATTTTTCCAATCCTCAAGAGCAACTTTCCTAGATTTAAATCAAAACGAAACCAAATGCATGATTTTGAGTCAACATAGTTCACAACGAAATCCATCTGTAAGGACGTATATAAAACATGGACCGGGGTCCATGGACCACCCCTATGGACCCGGTCCATGGACCACCCCTAATTTTATGAAAAGGAGATCGCCCCTGTTAATATGAAAACTTACCGGAGGTCAGGGTATGAAAAACACGGACTCGTATTTATCGCGCCCCCATAAATGGCAAGATCGAGTGGATTTCTACCCCCAATATTTTCATTCTAACACTTCCAAATTGCAATTCGATTGGGAAGACACCCATACCCCGCTTATTATACTCTATCGAGCATAAAAATAAGTCGATTCATTTTATAAGCGAAGTTTACCCTACGAACACTGGACACGCGATTTCTTATTTGTTTGTTGTTTTTGTAAGCGCCAGGCGCCACCCCGTGTGGGGGACTGGAACGAGATTAAAGTTGTGAGCACATGGAATTAATTTGTCGGGAGTGTGTTTTTTAAAACCGGGATTTAAAGAATTTCCCACGCCTAGGAATCTCCAAACACAAATTTTTAATCAAGGTATATTGATGAAAAAGTCCAATGGATAGCTTGTGATTTTAATGAGAGAGCACAGAATCATTTAGTTTCCGTATTAAACGCAGCGTAACCTTGGAGGGGGTAGGTTACCGGATAACATAAACTCGCACCAGCCCCTTCGCGCTCCCACATCCAAGATAGCACCTGCCTTGAAATGATCCAAAGTTCAGGTGAGTATTTATTGCTCGTACCCACAAAGTACGCCTGTATTGCGGGCTATGAAGAGTCGCAAGACTTTGTTGTACTACCCCGCGTAAAAGGAAGTCCTTTTACTAAAACAGATATGAATGTATTTGCAAAGGAACATACAAAATTATACAAAATTGTAAAATAGCGACACTTTCCCTTCTCACCTTCCTCCATGTTTCCCACGTGTACGACAAAGCTCAGTTCCAGTGGGGTGGTTCATAGGGGTGGTCCATGGACTGGGTCCATAGGGGTGGTCCATGGACTGGGTCCATAGGGGTGGTCCATGAACCCCGGTCCATGTTTTGTATACGTCCCATCTGTTATCGCCATACCTCAGTCTCCTTCGGCACTTTGTTAAAATTTTATTTCACAGGTGTCACACCACGTGCTCCCTGATTGATATCTCGCTTTCTTTCTTCCCTTTATGTCCAAAATCTCGAAAAGGCTTACAGGAATTAGGTTTAATTAATTGGAATGTCGGTCGGAAAATAGGGCTGTCCCTAAGTTGCTCCAATTTTCTCAAAAAGTTGCTCCAATTTTCCAAAAAAGTTGCTCAAAAGTTGCTCCAAAATTCTAAAAGTTGCTCAAAAGTTGCCCCAAAATCCAAAAGTTTCTCAAAAGTTGCTTTCTATTTTTGGGTGTAAGAGATTGATTTACAACTCAAATAACGATTTAATTAATAAATTTCGCTTAACGCAACCACGTGATTGTATTCGAACAAAACAAACTTTGCTAATATGCTTATTAAGGATATAAAGTTTCTCTGACATAAACGAGTGTTTGTGGTATAAAGCCATGTTCTTTCAATATTTACAATATTTACACTGTCCCTGAAGGTTTTGCACCACCAGCTACCCCTCTACCGACACATAATTCATGATTTCATGTGCGCTTATTGTCATTGTAACGTAACATGACCGATGTTTCCACTGTTTCCTCTAATGCTGCCTCTTGCTGCTTACTAAATGCATTTTGTAGCAGGCTAAACACTCGTTCAGCCGATGCTGAACTAGGCTGCACCAACAAGATCTTTTTGACTGCAGCAGACCAATTTGGGAGAGCAGCGGCATGTGTAGCCCACCAATGTACTTTGTCTTCTTCTGTTTCAATGGCTGCACCATCAGCAGTGGCCAGATAGTTTGGCAGCTCTTCCACAAGCTGTACAACCTCTGCATCAGTAATGAAACTAAATTGCTTTAGGTCCTGGACTGATACAGCAGTTGGACGTAGTGCTTGCACCTGTACTGGGCAACATAACCGTGCA
>NC_142524.1:19729574-19749574 GCF_964205215.1 Stylophora pistillata
AACCAATCAGATTCTTCCACGTTTCTCGATCAAATGATATGCCGCGATATTGACCATCAGCGATCGGTGAGTACAGAGAGTCAGCCTTCTTGTTAATGACAATGAACTTGACTCGTTGTCGAGACAGATCTAGGAGAAGGATGTGTTCCAATAGGACGATAACTTTGTGACATGTGAATCAAAGCCAGACTCCCTACCGGGAAAGTTGTATTCAATTTTATTGCTCCAGTAAGGGCCGTTGTAATGAAAGGTGTTCTGTTAAAACAAAATAATTTCATAGTCGTAACTGAATGCCGTTCAATCTCGCGCAACGATCTTTCACTGAAGCTTGACCAGTTTTTGGATCGAAATCAAGTCCATGGTATTCAAACAAAGTGAAAATTGGATGAGAATCAATTGTTTGTATCAGCTGTTCGTGAAATGTTTAAATTGTCGATCGTATGCTTATCCAGTGCCATTGATATGGGAGACCATATCGTCGAAAAAGAATCCGACATTTTAATATTTGCACTTGTTCAATTTTCTTACCCGAGTCAGGCAAACATGTCTTGATTAGTGGAAACTACTTGAATGCGTACATTACCAGCCAATCTTACCTTGTTGCCGTCAATCTTCATGACCGGCGTACATCCTTCATTTGCATGGAGTCCAGCCGGAGGGTAACAAGTTCACTGACATTACACCTAGTTACAAAGGATCAAAGAGGGAAAGCTAACTGCGTATGTCAGTTCTTAGGATAATCCAAGTCCCAGAATCAGAAATATTTTGGTACGTCTGCATTCTAGTCTAAAATAAGTATGGGTCATTTCTCATCTCGCCTTTGCCTATCTTTCCAATCGTTCTCTTTAAGGACAACCTAAAGTTGGCGGAGGATGGGAGGGGAAGCGCATGGACATCAATCATTTTGGCATTGTTAAGTTTATTTATTTATTTATTTATTTATTAACTTCGCCACGCAACAACAATCGAAATAAAA
The DNA here is from genome assembly GCF_964205215.1 of Stylophora pistillata. NCBI lineage: Eukaryota > Metazoa > Cnidaria > Anthozoa > Scleractinia > Pocilloporidae > Stylophora > Stylophora pistillata. The sequence continues at coordinate 19,730,551 of NC_142524.1, forward strand.
AATTACCAAAAAATGTCATCAACAAAAAAAAGGCAGGTACACCGCAACAGCATAGCCAATTACAGCGGGCCCAGAATATAAGAGAAAATAGGACAAGAGAGGGAGAGAGAGGAAGCTATCAATCTAAATGCAGCAAGTAATCTTATAATTTAGTGGATGGACAGTATTACATTTTAAACAAATAGACTTAGAGGCTTTGGGATTATTCGAATTGTAGGAGATAAGTAAACTGGCCAAATAGTAGTTCAACATTACGGTCTTAAATGAGTTCAGAGTTTGTGGTTCAATGTTAATAACACTGGCTAAAGTGTTCCAAATCTGACAAGTTCTGATGAAAAAAGACTTTTGAGAAGTAGTAGTTTTGCATTTTTTAGGAACAAATTTGATGACAGTGTTAGTGTAGCATCTGCGAACATCATTACCTCGCTGTTCCTTACGGCACTCGGGAGACTGTTCACGTAAATTAGGAATAAGGCTGGTCCCAAAGGGGACCCCTGCGGAACCCCGGAAGTGACTGGTAGGTCACGCGAAGATGCACTAAGTACGGTGACACGCTGTCGTCGGCCTATCAGGTAGGAGCTAAACCATCTTAGTAAGTTTCCGGCAAAAGCCGCTTCTTGAAGCTTGTGCAATGAAAGGTCATGTCTGACCTTGTCGAAAGCCTTGGACATGTCGAGGTAAACGGATTCTATCTGACTTCCCCTATCCAAAAGTGAGCCGATGGTGTCCAGCGATTCGAGCAAGTTGGTTATACATGATTTGCCACCTTGGAATCCATGTTTCCTGGCAGATATAAGCCCAGATAGTTGTTCCTTGATATTGTTAAGAACACAACGTTCCATAACTTTTAATATGTGCTTTATGGGATCCTGCCACGTTCATACTCTTAGTGTGGCTTCTAATTTAATTTAATTTATTCCATTTCACTGCAATTACATGGGAAAATAAAACAAAAGAACACACAATAATAACAAATTAGGTTACATAACAAGGCAGTGGGGAAGACTAGAAGGGAACTGACGAACCATACGTGCTAGTCAACCCATTATGAAGAAAATATACGGATGTATAAAAAACTTAATCAAGGTATGTAACTGGCTAGCTGCTAACTACCTAACTAAGTAATCTAACTAACTTACTAACTAACAACCTTACTAACTAAGTGCTGGTTTAGCCCAGGTGGTACATGGGTGCTCAGGGTCGAAAACCCTATCGTTATAAAAATTAGTGCATAGTCTCTTAAAAGAAGAAACACTACAGCTAGCCGTCCTCAACGCATCAGGCAGATTGTTCCATAGATACGGAATCCTATTAAAAAATGTTCCCTTAAAAAGTTCCGTCCTGAATCTATTAATTCTTAGTTTATTACTTGCATGCGATCTTAATCTCTCATCTGAACAAAATTGAAAATACGACTTAAGTGAAGAGTTAAAATGCCCGCACTTCAGTTTATAAAAAGTTGAAAGATCCTTGACTTCTCTGCGATAAACCAGTGGTAGCAGGTTGAGACGTTTTAGGCGTTCATTATAGCTAAAATCGGGTAACATAAGCCGAGTCGCACGTCGTTGCACCCCTTCTATTCTTTTTATCATAGTAATTGATTTTGGGCTCCAGATTTCAGAGGCGTACTCAAGGTGAGAACGTACGAGAGCCACATAAAGGGATCTCAGAGTTGGTAATAAAATTTTGCTTCCGCTGATAGTGCGACGAATAAAACCCAGCATTTTGTTAGCCTTGTTTACCTGGGCTTGGATGTGATCATTGAAGCTAGCTGTATCTGACATAAGTACCCCGAGATCGCGCTGGGCTCTCACCCTGCTAAGAGCCTTCTCTCCCATTCTGTAGTTGCAAATTATGGGGCTGCGTTTCCGTGTTACTGTGCAAAGTGAGCATTTGTCAACATTGAAGGCCAGCTTCCAGTTGTTACTCCAGTCAACCAGCTTGTCAATGTCGTCTTGTAGCAAGGCACAGTCAGCATAAGATTTTATGGCGCGGAAGCACTTAGCGTCATCAGCAAACAGAGCCAATGTGCTTGAGTGAGATAACGCACTCGGCATATCATTAATAAACAACACAAATAAAGCAGGTCCAAGTAGAGAACCCTGTGGGACTCCTGAGGTGACAGGTAACCAATTTGAGCTTTTACCATCAATTACTACTTACCTATTGAAGTCATAGAGCTCCTTGCGAGACGTAATACTTGGGAGATAGAAAAGAAGTGTTTTCTTTATTTATTTTCATTTTTTTCCTGACGCTCAACATCTAAAGCCTAATGTTACGGAAGCCGAAAAGGGACAATCCAAAAATATTTTTCAAATCCCGAAAAATATTTCAAATCGCAATATTTATTTTAAACTCACTGTCGAAAAGTTTGAAAAATCCGAAAATATTTTGCAAATCCAAAAAAGTATTTTATCACGTGCTATTTGCGCCAGCAGTCACCCAGCGTTTTATTGCCATATCCCGCATCATCCCGCATACAAAATGGCGAAGGAACGAGGATAGAACATGTTCTGTCATAAATGTGGAAGACAATGTGGGAACAATGAAACATTCTGCCTTTGTTGTGGAACACTAAAATGGCGTGAAGAGGAAAGTGTGTTGTCCAGCTCGGGAGACGAAAGATTGGCTATAGAACATTACTTTAATAAGGGATTTCGTTACGAGACCATTGTTCACTTTCTGGTAGAATACCATGGGATTTCAATGAACATGAGGACTTTGAAGAGAAGGCTACGTCACTGTGGGTTAAAAAGAAACCACCTTCATTCAGAACACACTGTTCGGGAAATAGTTAGACGAGAAATTGTTGTAAAATTGGGTTAACAGGCCTACACGACTCCCCAGCGCGTGTTTAGAGTAGCCTATTCAAAGTTTGGCCCCATTGAGTATGTCTTTGGGCGACCGTCCTCTTTTGTAAGATACAAGAAACGGATTTTTGTATATTTCGTTGAGTAGTGGTTGTGTTTCTATTAAATACCAGTGTTTCATGAGAATTTGCTTTAAGTTTGGCACTAATGGTTGGTATTGTGTAACACAAAAGGCAAGATTCGTTGGTTCGTCTTTTGTTTCTGTTGAAGAGCAAATTTCCTGTTTTTTAATTCACTTTTGAGAGGGTTGTGCTAGTGAGGTCCTCTCGGTAGCCTCTCTTTAGCAAATGCGCTTCATTTGTAATTTTCTCCTCAAATATTGTTTGAGAGGAGTTTGTTCTTAGAAGTCTAAGGGTCTCCCCTTTTATGGCGTCTCTTTTAATTCCTTGTGGGTGACAGGAACTATAGTGTGTATACAGAAATGTCTCAGTTTGTTTAAAATGAGTACACACATCAGGGATTGCGTCTTTTTTGAATCGTTCGCCTTTGTAGATGTACAGCTCTTTATTTCACTGTCTCGATCGTTAAGTTGTCTTGATTGCTTTCAGCTTGCGCCACGCGCGCTGATTCGATCGTACTACAGTTCTTAGTGTTCCCATTTAACACAAAATATTTTGGGATTTCAAAATATTTTTTTGGATTTGCAAAATATTTTCGGATTTTGAAAAAATTTTTTTGGATTTCTAAATATTTTTTTGGATTTGCAAAATATCTTTGGATTTTTCGACAGTGCGTTTAAAATAAATATTGCGATTTGAAATATTTTTCGGGATTTGAAAAATATTTTTGAATTGTCCCTTTTCGGCTTCCGTATAATGTCCTAGCAGTTAAACGCATGTTGTGTATTAGTTCTGCTCAGATTTTTGGGCGGGACATTTACCAGCTTTTCAATCCTAACACGAAATAGCGACAATGAAAAAAAAAAGTGTCCTTTTTTAGAAGAATCTTCTTAATTAATAATTTTTTTGTGTGTGATTATTCATCACTTGGCTAACTCGAAATAAATACTATAACTTTTATTCATCAAATAACTACATATACAGCAGGGGTCACCATCCATAAAGTACCTTGGAAAAATCAGAGACATCTAAACTAAAGAGCAAGCTGGACACAGAAAAATTAGGAGAATTACATGAGGATGAAAGAAATGTTTTCAGAACAAGGATTTAGAGAGAGGCTTTTACTAAATATCTCGATGAATAATCCCCTATTACCTTTCTCGCAAAACTCTCCCATGGAACCTGGTTCACAGAGATATAGGTAAAATGTGTATTTGTAATACGGGATACTGGTTCTTTCGCTTTTACATGGCGGAGAAGAACAAGGAGACTAGAATGAGAAAAATAATAATTGATATCAACACCGGTGCGTCTTTTTTAAATACATCTAGAATTCTAGAAGAGTGCTTATAGAAACCCCAGATTGCACCAGTTTTGATTTGCCCAGTGATTGGTCCAAAAGACCCGCACCACTCTGTCAACGATCTGACGAAAAATAAAACCAATTTCGACCTAGTCATTTGAGTTAAGTCTTTAGTCTGAAGTCTGAGTTCTGATTGGCTTTGAGGCCTTTTCCTTCCTTCTGATTGGCCTTTTCGTTTGTGGTTTTGCGACAACCAATAAAAAACGTTGTTTCTGTAGACGGTCAGATTTTAATGTGAACTTGTGCGTTTTTTGTTTTGTTTTGTTTTGTTTTTTTTGTAGTTCTCGGCGTCTCCGTACTTATCAGAAGACAACAATTCACACAAAGCTTTACATCTGCTTCTTTGGCGGCGGCCATGTTTATTGAGAGGAAAAAAGTATTTCTTACACATGCAAATAAGCAATCTAATAGGTTGTCCAACTCGAGTTACGTTTAGATAATGGAGTTCATCTTTTGAAAAGAGGGATATTTCCTTTTAGCTCTTCTTTGATAGCAACCATAAAGGCAAAGTGTTCTTTCAACTGCTTTGTTAAATACATAAATGGATAAATGTACGCATTTTCACTACCCATGTGAGGTTCTGACTAAATACCCGGCAGCTGGGCATAGTTTACTTGTTGCGCGGCAATCCGAAATATTGCATCAATTTCACTGACTTCCGAAACTAAAAATGTCTCTCAAACTTCTTAAAATTGAAATTGTAAAGCAATTACGAACATTAATGTAAATTGTAAGTGCGATAATTTTTTCTTGTTGGTTTTTTTCTTTCTTATGCGTGTTTGGAGCTCATTTGTTCAAGTCGTTTTCACTCTGTAATTATACTTATTGTTTCATTAGCGCTTTCCTTTCTCATTTCGTTGCCGCCTCATGTCGCTCTGTGCTGCCTGAATAATTTATCATGTAATATGACTGTTTCCTCGTTTTCGCTAGGCGCAGTTTAATAATGTTTGTATGGCCGTAACGATGTAAGTATTTCGTCTTGTTATTCGCCATTTCTGAGGGTTTTATACTGTGTAACTATTGCAAGCGTTCGTTACTTTCTTTAGCCTCAACCAACGTCAGCGGAGCTGTTAATTTCCGAGCCACAGATTTCGCATAAATGCAGTTTCAATTATGTTGATGTCTTAGCGTACTTTCTTCTTAGCGTCATTTTCCGTTTTATGTCTTTCAAAGAGCAAGTGCGATAAACGCTTCACCGCCATGCGAGGTATTTGATTTGTTAACTAATCGAGCACCGTGCGAGCAATGTACCATAGTACAAGTAAAATGTAGTCCATAGTTAATCACAAGAGATTTTTTGGAGAACATATTCAGACAGCGCTTTATTTGTTCGTTTGCACACTCACTTGAAACATCCGACAAATTTGCATTTTTTTTATGGGGTGAACAGCAGGCCCTGAGGGCGACTTTCCAACTTGTGCAAAGCTTAACATAGAAATAAAAAGAACTCCGAGTTGTTAAATTCTCTCAGGAAAGGAGTTTACTCTAAAGGTTTGGAACGATTGGTTATTTTACTCCGTGTTAGCCTTAACACGAGAACGAGAATTCCGACAATTATAAATCATCTTGTAACGAGATGATGGATGGTGCGCTTCATAAAAATTAACAAGTTCAGTCAGGTTCAGCAGGTATGCAGTGGAAATGCGTGGACTGAGACAAAAATCCTCCCCGCATACCTTTCTATTTTAATTTCTCGCATTTTGCATTTATTTCAATGTTTTACGTATAAAATCTAAACTCTCACTTTACTTCAACCGACTGCATCTCGATAAAAAAAGTCTTTATGGCTAAACAGAAGAGTATGCTGATCACCTTTCATGTGTAAATAGGACTAAACAATGAGAATACTTGGCGAAACTGTAATTTTTATCAGTTACATCTTACAGAAGCAGAAAAAAAAATTTCTCGTTGAGTATTCGGGTTCATCGTATTATTTGCCATGTCCACCTGGACTTCGAGATTTGTTGATTGCAAAGAGCGCAATGAAGTCTTCACTAGCTGAGACGCCTTGACTAGCTGAAAATAAATCATGAAAATACTTACTAGAAAACGCCGAAAGCAGTTAATTAGTTGAAAAACACAAAACCCCTTTCGGCCGTGTTGATGATAATATATCGTGAAAATCATTAAAATGTTCTTAAAGACAGGTGAAGATGGGGGAACTATATTTTGTAGCCAACTTGAAGGTGTTTTTTTCGACAGATCTTATAATTTTGTAAAGCGCGTTTTGATTTAGGGAGAATGTTTATCAAATTGTAATACTTTGAAAGAGTAGAGTGCGTCGCCACAGTTGAAAGAGATATGGAGGGACAGACTGCAGCTTTTTTGGTAGCAACAATAACTCTGAAAATAACATTGAAGAATGCGCTATCTTAGTAAACAAAGAGAAAATCAACACAACCGCTACTCTCCAACTTGTCGGAGTCACAATTGACTCAAATTTGAATTTCAATAATCATATAAATAGCATCTGTAACAAAGTTAGTCAAAGGATTGGTGTGCTTATGAGACTCCGCAACTTGATTCCAACAAAATTACAACTTTTAAGGCAGCCATTCTACCATATCTAACCTACTGCCATCTCACATTGCATTTTTGTAAATCTAGTGATAGTCGCAGATTGGAGAGAGTTCAAGAAAGAGGCCTAGGGGCTGTATTCAAAGATAAACACTCCACCTATGAACGTTTGCTGCAGAAAGCTAATTTACCTTCGCTACTAAACAGACGCTTACAGGATACCTGCATTTTAATGTACAAATTTAAACACAACCCTAGCCCTTTGAATATTTGTAATATATTTCAGAAACAGCGACAACGCTTCCTATAATTTAAGACAGGCCGACTTTTCTATTCCTAGATACAATACAATAACTTACGGCAAACATTCACTACGCTATTTGGGACCTAAATTATGGAGTAAACTGACAACTTATGACAGATCAGCCACAACATTAGCTAGTTTCAAAAACCGCATACGTAAGCGTGACCTCAGCTCCCTATTAGATGATGGCTGCAGGGGCTGTGCTCTATGTATTTCGTAATTCATTTCATTTTTTTTTTTCATACATGATATGGCTTAATTTTATTCTTAAGTAGGTAATATTCTTTGTAAATAATTGTTATCCATTTTATTTGTCCCCACATTAGTATGGGATATCTCCCAAACTAGAAGGTTCTTTGACACGTTAATAAAGTTTCTATCTATCTTAACAATTTTTAGGTAGTTTTTATAGCATCCGAATTTCGATTCTTTGTTGTTTCATTAATCACTCGAAAGCAAGTTGCTGCTCTAAAATTTAGCTCATATACTCAAGTTTGATATTTTCAACTCAATCTTGTTTGGTCTATTCTCCCCCATAGACTTTCTAATATACAGCGCGCGCGCAAGTCCTTCCTAACTCCCGCCTCCAGGTTAGCTAAATGGATAGAGCGCTGCACTGTTGCGCGGGAGGTCGAGGATTCGAGCCCCGGCCAGACCAACACTAAAGGTTTTAAAATAATTGAGAAGAATATGCTACCTTTCTATAACATCAAGAAATTGTTAGATATTCTAGTCTTCTAGGATAGGGACGAATAAATGGAGGTCCCGTCTCCTACAGGGCTAGGGGTCGGAGACGTTAATTTCCCACGCACGAGATAATACTGTGTGATGGATGTCCTCCCCTGGGGTGGGATAGACGTACAGCCGTTTGCAGATAGACCCTTTAACGCTCAACATGAAAAAAAAAAAAGAAGGAAAAAGGAAAAAAAATCAAGCTTAGATAACGCTCGATTCGATAAACATAGGACATGTAGCTCCTTCAAGCGACGAAATTAACATAGCAGTGAACAATGTTTCATTCCTAAGAGCGATAAGATTTATGGTTGGAAAGAAAGACAACTGAGCCTGCTAACTCCATTTGACGCTTTGTGACGTTTGGATTCCTCTTTAGATTTGTAAATACAATTTGGAGATGCTAAATGCATTGATAAATACAACTCTTTTTTCGTGTACAAGTTTTAAAACAATTGGTTGATTTGATGCTTTTAGAACTTGGATAGTTTGCAGAGCACTAAAGTTGCTCGCGGTGGCCCCTTATAAGGTAATACGGATTCCGGAAAACAGAAAATTTTTGCTTGTGGAATCTAGAAGACTGGGCTTTGGAATCCAGAATCCAGCATCCCGTCGAAGAATGAGTCTGGAATCCACGTTTCTGAAATTGTGTTTCAGTATGCAACTTTAGAGGAATTTGCTTGGAACACCAACATGACCACTATTTAATTGTTTTGGAACACCTCGAAACACCGTTATGGCTGCTGTGATGTCCCTTGAAATCGGCTTGTTAAGTATTAATGTACAGTCAAACCTGTTTATATTACGCAGTCACTCATGCCGAATTGTGACCGCATAATACAGGTTGCCCACTAAATTCCACAGAGTAGGGGTAATATAAAAAACGTTGAAAAAAAATTTTATTTGAGTGATTCCACTGTAAGTAACCGTTTAATACAGGCGGAAGACAATACAATACTACACAGATGGATTCAGGACCTGGATTCCGGAGGTCCAGACTCCAAAACACAAAAGATCCCAGATTTTAGTTTCTGGTTTGCTGCCAATTTTCGTATTTCATCTTCAAGGTGGATAGGAAAAGAAACTTCAGTCATTACACAACTTTCCTACAAAATTGTTACGAATTCCAGATACGATCATTTCACTCCCCTTCTGCGCCAGCTCAACCAGATTTTATATCTGAGAGACTCGGTTTTGGAGCACTAGTACGTAAACAACCTTACTTCTAACTATTTATGCGAGAAAATTTTACAAAAGATCCGCCATCTACCTTGTTTCCCGCAAGCGTTCTACCCCATGAAACATCGTTTTTAAAACACGGTTGCTGGTCAACGAGTATTTATTTACGGAACTGTTGACATCTGGATCAGCTTACATGACCATTTTATGCCTGCCCCTCGCTTACAGTCTTTTTAAAACTTAATCAAGAGAGAGCTTCTTTTTCATTAGAAAATTCCGACGGGGAGGTACTCTTTTATAAAGTATTTAATTGGTATCATTGCACCAGGACGTACCCCATGGCAGGGGAATGCCTGTCTCCATTATCTCCATTTATTTTTGCCGCGTTACCACACGTCACGGCGTCATCAAAATATCCTCCTGTACCGAACCCAATCCTGGAGTCACAGCTTTTGCAATTATTCTCCTGGTTAGCGACGATGCCAATTCTTGCTTTAGAGTGGAAAACGTCGATACGGTCAACATCGGCAGAGTTGAATCCTTCCCTGTTACAATTTAACTGTAAGGAGGCACCTGAACCAATCAGATTCTTCCACGTTTCTCGACCTAATGAGATGGCACGGTATTGACCATCAGCAATTAGTGAGTACAGAGAGTCGGCCTGCTTGTTAATGACAGTGAACCTGACTTGTTGTCCGATCCTCATACCGAGACAGATCTTGGAGAAGGATGTGTTCCAATAGGACGATAACTTTGCCTCCTGTAAATCAAAGTCAGACCTCCCACCAGAAGGGTTGTATTCAATTTTATTGCTCCAGTAAGGGTTGTTGTAATGAAAAGTGCGCTGTTGAAACAAAATAATTTCATAGTCGTAAACGCAGTTCAATTTCGCGTAACGATCGTTCACTCAAGCTTGCTGGTTTTTGGATCGAAATCAAGTCTGTGGTATGCAAACAAAGTGACAATTGGATGAGAATCATTTGTTTATATCAGCTGAGCGTAACCTTTTTAAATTGTCGATCGTATGCTTATCCAGAGCCCCTGACATGGGAGACCATATCGTCAAAAAAGATTCCGGCATTTTAAACTTTGTGCTTGTCCAATTTCCTTCCCCGAGTCAGGCAAGCATGTCTTGATTGGTGGAAACTACCTCAATGCGTACCTCACCACTGAGAAAATCTTACCTTGTTGCCGTCAATCTTCATGACCGGCGTCCACCCTCCATTTCCACAACCAAAATCTCCCATGTGGCAGAGAATGGTGACTGGTTTGGAGTCCAGGCGGAGGGTAACAAGTTCACTGACATTAGACCTATTTACAAGGGATCAAAGAGAGAAAGCTAACTGCATACATGAGTTCTTATGATAATCCAAGTCAAAATGTATTGATACGTCTGCTCTCTAATCTAAAATAAGTATGGGCCACCTCCCTTCTCCCTTCTGCCAATCTTTCCAATCGTTCTCTTTTAGGACAACCATAAAGGTGGCAGGGAATGGGAGGGTAGACGCATGGACATCAATCCTTTTGACATTGTTAATATGCGCTGTAGGGGATCGTGCTACGATTATACTCTTAGTATGGCTTGTTACTTACCTATTGAAGTCATAGAGCTCCTTGCAAGACGTAATAGCTGAGAGAAAGAAAAGAAGTGTTCTCTTTATTTGTTTTCAATTTTTTTCCTAACGCACAATATCTAAAGCCTAATGTCCTGGCAATTAAACGCATGAAATAACGACAGTGCAAAAGAATAAAAAGGAAGTGTCCTTTTCCAGGCGAATCTTCTTTAATTAATCTTTTCTATTTGAGTAATTATTCATCAATTGATGCCGGATTTCATAACTCGAAATTAATACTATAAGCTTTATTTAACGAATAACTACGTATATATTGGAAAAATGAGACATCTAAACTAAGGAGCAAGCAGGGCACAGAAATATTAGGAGTACTACGTAATGGTGAAAGAAATGTTTTTCAGAACAAGGTTTTTAGAGAGAGAGGTTCTACTGAATATCTCGATAAATAATCCCATATTACCTCTCTTGCAAAACTCTCCAATGAAACCTGGTTCACAGAGACATCGGTAAGACGTGTATTTGTAATACGGGATGCAGGTTCCTCCGTTTTGACATGGCGAAGAAGAACAAGGAGACTAGAATAAGAAAAATAGTAATTGATATCAACACCTGTACGTCTCTTTTTAGATACATCTAGAATTCTAGAAGAGCGCTGATAGTAATGCCTGATTGCACCAGTTTTGCTTTGCCCACTCATTGGTCCAAAAGACCCGCACTGACCACTCAGTCAACGATCAGATGCAAACTAAAATCAGTTGCGACCCAGTCATCCGCGATTGGTCTTTTAGCTTGAGTGCTGATTGGCTTTGAGGTCTCTTCCTTCGTTCTGATTGGCCGTTGTGTTTATGGTTTTGCGACAACCAATAAAAACGTTATATCTGGTAAGCGCTCAAATTTTAGTGAAACGCCTATTTGTAAAAGTCCTTACCAGAAAAGACAGATGATGTGAACTCCTGTTTTCGTTATAGTTCTCAGTGTCTCTGTACTTATCGGAAGACAACAATTCACACCAAAGCTTTCCATCTGCTTCTTTGGAGGCGGCCATGTTTATTGAGAGGCAAACAGTATTTATTACACATGCAAATACGCAATCTAACAGGTTGTACAAAGTAAATATTCCAACTCGAGATACGTTCAGATAATGGAGTTCATCTTTTAAAAGGAGACGCTGTTTGAATGTCTTGTCAGAAGGCAACCAATGTCCTTCTATGGCGTTTATATCTGGAAAAGATCAACGGGATATACAATTTTAATCAGTGAATCACAAATTACTAATTTCCAGTTCAGTGTCGCTGGGCTCAATCGTCTGGCCATCTTAACCCAAGATAGAGATGCAAGCTTTTAAGTAGGTTCGCAGTCCTCAGAGATGAAAAAAAAGTATGTTGTAGTCTGGTTAGTTTGGTAGCATGCAGTTATAAAATATTTTCAAAATTAGTTTTGTATAAAATTTCACAAGTGTCCGAAAATATTTTCATTTTGAATAAGCTGCGTCTTGAACGACTTCTGATGACATAAATTTGTTTCAATTCCGAGACAGAACTATCAAGTATTTATGATCAAATTGGTCGAAAGAGGGATATTTCCTTTCATCTCTTCTTTAATAGCAACCATAAAGGACAAGTGCACTTTCGACTGCTATACGTAAAAGGTTAAATGTACACATATTCCCAGAAAAATATACCCATATACCCATGTAAAGTTCTGGCCAAATACCCAGCGGCTAGGTTCAGTTTACTTACAGCGTGGTAATCAGAACTATTGCCACGCAATATCACTGACTTTCGAAAATGAAAATGTCTTTCAAACTTCTAAATAGTATCCGATATTTGTTGAAACTGATAAGCAAGTACGAACATTAATGCCGGTAAGTTTCAAATGATTTATTTAAGTCTTTTTTACTCTGTAATTATACTTATTGTTTTATTCGCGCTTTCCTTTGTCATTTGGTTGCAGCGTTATGTCGCTCTGTGCTATTTGTGTAGGTTTCATATTGTGTAACTATTGTAACCGTTCGCTAATTTCTTTGGTTTCAATCAACATAAGCAGAATTGTTGATTTCCGAGCCACAGATTTCGCATAATTGCATTTTCAAACATGTTGATTTATTAGCGTACAATTTTCTTATTGTAATTTTCCATTATGTGTCCTTCCAAAGAGCCGGTGTGAAAAACGGGTCGCAGCCATGCGAAGTATTTCATTTGTTAATAAATCGAGTGCCGCGCGACCAATGTACCATAAAACTCTCACGATAATTGTTCTCTGCGCAATAGTTTTTGCGAGCCTCCATTTGGTTTACAAAGACGTCCAGCTCATTTTGTTCGATTTATTTATTTCATGTCTAATACACACCAGTACTTTCTTTGTCACTCAACACTGAATGACTAGTGCCTTTTTAAGTAAAAATAGTGTTGTAGTCCATAATAAATCGTTAAGAGATTTGTTGAAGAACAAGTCTAGACAGGATTTTGTTCGTTTGCACACTCACTTGAAACATCCGACAAATTTGCATTTTTATGGCGTGAACAGCAGACCCCGAGGGTGAATTTACAACTTGTGCAAAATTTGACATGAAAGTAAAAGGAAATCCAAGCTGTTAATTTCACATCGAATAGACGTCTGCTCTAAAGGCTTAGAACGTTTAGTTATTTTACCCCGTGTTAGCCTTCACACGAGAACGAGAATGCCGAATATTATATATCATATTGTAACGAGATGATGGATGGTGCACCTCATAAAAATTAACGAGTTCAATTAGGTTTAGCAGGTGTGCAGTGGAAATGCGCGGAATGAGCCCAATGCCCTTCCCACATACCTTTTTATTTTAACTTACAGCTTTATGTTTTTATATCAATGTTGTACGTATAAAATCTACATCTGGACGGACTGCATCTCGATAAAAAGTCTTTATGGTTATGAAAGGTGATCAGCGTACTATTCTCCTTATGTAAACAGGGATAAACAACGGGAATACCTGGCGAAACTGTAATTTTGGCATGTCCACCTAGACCTAGAGATTTGTTGATTTCAAGTAGCGCAATGAGGCATTCACTAGTTTAGATGCCTTGCCAAGCTGAAAATAAATCGTGAAAATACTTACCAGCTGCAAATTTGGCTACAGTTAAGATCGTTAAGAGGAATACCAGAATGACATGGCCCTTGAAATCAGCAGACATGACGGGTGGTTAACGCGCACTGACGATGAATCTTAACTTTTAAACCGCGCCTTTTTAACTGTAAAGATCAGTTTCAGGCAGTGTGCTCTTCGATAATAATATTGACAACAAAGTGGTATTCTTAACGTATGGTTGAGCTTGCTAAAGTAAAGGACCGCCTTATCATGGGATTCATCTGATGCATAGCGCAGAGCACTTCATGTGGCTAAATATAATTTAGGCGAGGTTAACCTCGAGCTAATGCGGCCAGCGGTTCCACGCTGTTTCGCACAGGCTCTGCGGGGTTCCCCCTGGATTTCGCAAGGGCAAACCACGCTAGCCTTGCTCGCTATTGATCGTTGCGATCGTTGCCCGTTTCAGCGAGTTTTAGCAGATTCATTAGCCCCACCCTTCCCACCCAGAGAGCATTTTCAACCGCAGAGGTAAGTAATGGATATGGTAAGTATCTACACTGTACAAGTTTCATTGTGACAGTATTTGTTACCAGCCGCTGCCGGGGTGGTTCCCGCTTGCCGGGTTGCCATGGAGACTTGCCTGTGGTACCTGGAATTCCCTGGGTTCTTTCCCTGCTAACTTTTACGGCATCAGCTTTCCCAAGCTCATCAATTAGCGACGAGTTTAACTGCTTCCATCTGATTGGAACAACAGGGGGGACGTGGGAAAATAGATATTGATAGAAGCCAGAGCGCAATTAGTCGATTAAACAAAGAGTTGTCTTATTCTGGGAGACGACATTATGTAGATGTCGCTTAGTTTGCCCAAAATTGGAGTAATATTCAAGAAAGGTAATTAGTTTTTTGGTACTCTGCAAAGTTTCAATGTCTTTAAATTTTTTTATTTGTTGTTTGATGTCTCGAAAACCCGTCACAAGTTACTGACTTGTCGTTCAGTTAATAAATGCGAAACAAGACAATTAACTTACCAAATAGCTATGCATACGAAAGAAAATTACATGTTTTTGCTTTTAATCCGTCCATCCTTGCTGTTGCTTTTTTATTATTATTATTTTTTCATCCTTTTAGTCTATCATTGTGGCAATTTATGCACCTCACAACTGAACGATAAATTATCCCTAAAAGTATTGTCCGAAGCATAATGTCCGGTGCATGATGAAGATGCTTTGAGCTCCAACAAGTATTATGAACAGAGTTACAACTATCTCAATTAACTTTGCACTTTATTACCACTAAGATTACATGGCAAGTGGAATCAAACCCGTTCTGCCGTTGCAATTCATGGATGGAAAAAGAATAAAGATTGAATTACTAGCGGGGCGAAGGCGACAATAGTCCATCCCGAGGAAATTTGTAATATCCAAACATAAAAAAAGTGTTCCTGTGTGAGTAAGAGAATAACTTTCCCTCCCAGTTTATTCTAGAATGTTTAAATGTGGAGGAAAGTGTTCCGATTTGTCTTTAACAGTTATACTGCCCTACAAGTGGAAAGGAGGAGAAACATGAAATCAGCTTCAAAGATTAGTACTTTCTCGAAGTAAAAAACAGTCTTACTTGACTTTCGTATCAAGTTGTTCGCCGTGCGAATGCAAATTCCTTCTTTGCTTTCACGAAATATTTAACGTTCACAGTGTTATAATACGATAATGGAAGTTTGACTGGCTACAAAAGCAAAAGTTTATTCAGTTGTATTTTAAGGTCGCAATCCATCGCCAAGGAAGATATTTCTTGACTTTTCTGCATCAATAATTAGTAATAGCAAGTAATCAAATATTAATGATGTTGTCGTATTCGATTTATGGCGAGCCGAGGATAGTGCAAGTGCCGTTTTGCTGCAAAATCAATCTGAGTGCATGATTACCATTACTTGTTTCGCGATAATATCAAAAACAATTTCCAACTGACTTTACGAAAGTAAGATGACTAACCGATAGCCCGAGTTAGGCATCCGTCATGTATATCTATTTAAAGTGCCACATATCGATCAAACTAGATGGTTTGATGTATTCGTAACTGCCTTTCAGGAGAAATCATTGATTGCATTATTAACCTAAACTAGATAACAGTTTTTTTGTTTTATCGATTTAACTAACTATTCGCAGTCTTTTAATCGTTATCAAAATTCTGAGGAGCATACGTCGCCTTCGATGATCAACCAGAAGAAGGCAAATCAATCGGTCCCCGTTCCCAAGAGTCGTGATATAAAAACGCATTTTGACTGCTATTTTTCGTCTCTGTCAATCGGCCGAATATTTAGAGAAAGGTTTAGCGCGTTCTAAGCCATTTTTAGCTGAACCTTCTATCTGAATATTCATTGTTACAGTGAATGGTTTGAACCCGGGGGTAACATGTGAAAGTGTAGTGTGATCGTCCGGGTGAGTGAAGTCCTGAGAACGACCGTCGTCGGTGGTGGTGACTGACGTTTCGTCACAGGTTGTCGAAAATATCAGTCACCACTCAGAGGCGTAGCCAGGATTTTTCAAAGGGGGAGTCACAGAGGCTACTCACCAGATTGTCATGTCGACCTCCACGCCGTGCATGTTTTACCTTATCTTACAGTTTTGGGATGAGCAGTGAGAGTATAGTGGGCAGGACAAACCTACAAAATAGCTTCTAGCCAGCACTTAAGTTCCACGAAATAACTCTATTCTATTCTCACTGCTTAGCTGTCAAAATATCTTTTAGCACAAGGCGGCGTGGATGACGAGTGTAAACAATGTTGATGGTCTCATCAATGTCAATTGCTCTGCCATGGTGGATGTTCATCATCGCCAGACCTGACTGTCTCTCTATAGTCATTGTTCATAATATGTTCAATTTAGACCATTTGTTTCATTTGTTTGCAAGGACCACAATGGAAACTACTGGTTCACCAGTAATTGTGTAATCTTATAAAAAGACTTTTTTTTTTTTTTACGTCTTCAGGCGTTTTAAAGTGCTAAATGACCTTTCGCACTCCGCGGAAGTAACAGGTAAAGTGCAAAGAATGCGAAGTAGGACAATTATGTTGGGAAAGAAAATAAGGTCGCATTCTCTAAATGTGGCTGAGGCACTATTTCGAAGACTCGATTTGTCAGCCACTTTTGACCTTTTGCGACGCCAACGGACAAGCTCAACGTCAACGACATCCGGTGATACCAAATCATCTCGATAAAACTGAATTGCTGTATCAATTGTGGCGTTACTTGAACTGACCAATACTTCAGGTACCAAACACATCAGGTTGCAGACATTCATCTGAATTTCACTGAAGTGCGTGTCCATTTGGGCTTTAAAGTGGTCCATCAGTGGAATGCACACTGAACGTTAAAAGTACTGAACAGGTGTGGCAGCTGGAACGTTATCACGATGCCGCTGTCTGTTGACAATTCTTGGAAGTACGGGTTCAACATCGACGTCTTTGCCTAGTTAAACGCTTGCTTCGTACCACCGATTTAAGCGAACCTCGATCTGCGCTCTGATAGCTTTCAGATCTGATTTCACAGTGATAACTTGGATGTAAGCCTTATAAATGTCACTGTCGCGTTTCTGCAGTTGTATGCTTAGTGATTTCAGAACAGACAAACATCTCATCACTGTGATCATCGTTACTATGAACTGGAACTGAGTTACGGCTGCCAGAAAACCGCTCGCCTTTATGCGCGTTTCCTGGTCCCATTTCCAGGATCCGTACTCGTCAAGGTAAACACGCTTATTTGCCTGCAACTGTCAACAGAAAGACTTTACTTAGGAAAACACCAAATTAGGTTTGGTTTGATTCGAAGTAACTTTTTGACTGCATTAGGGGCCGTTATTTCCCCCAAGTCCGTAGGGACCGTCGCAACATCTCGAAAATTGAAAAATAGGCATAGTTTGTAACATGGCTTTAGTTTCGAGTTTAGTTCGCAACAAAGAGTTAGAGAAAAGTGTCAATAGATCCCGATCTCTGAGGCTTGGAGCTATTTGTTGTTGTTATTAAGTTCGCCAGTTTGTGGTGCGTGGAGTATCTGAAGTTTCTCATAAACCCAAGATGCGTCGAAGATAAGCTGTATCTAAGACGAAATCTGCTCTAGTGGTTTGAGCTTAAAAGCTTAAAAGCCTTTCTAGTTTGCCAAGAAAGTTAGAATTTCCCTATTAATAAATTTGAAAAGGCGAATTGTTAGCATATTTTGACAACTATAAATAGCCATCGGCCGATGGCCGTAAATAACCTTGATTTAAACGTTAAGGTGTGGGATTTGGGACCTGGTTGACAACTCTCTCCTACACAGCCGTCAAGTGCCTTCATAGGCAAAAATATGCAAAAAACCCTGTACGTTTTCGACTTTTCAAAGGTTCGGACCATTTGAATCAGTACATTTATACGAGCATTCGCGATTTTTTCACCTACACCAAAATCGAATCAGTAGAGCAGATTTCGTCTTAAATACAGCTTACCTTTGACGCATCTTGGGTTTATGTGAAACTTCAGATACTCCACGCACCACAAACTGGTGAACTTAATAACAACTCCAACAAATAGCTCCAAATTTCAGAGATCGGGATATATTGATATTCTTCTCTAACTCGTTGTTGCGAACTAAACTCGAAACTAAAGCCATGTTTCGCGCTTAATGTCATGTTGAAACTTTGGATTGCAGCTTTACTTTCTTCAAGGATCAGTCATAGTACTCCATAAATCTAAGTGTCGAAGTTTGAGGGCTAAAATTTGGAATTTAAGGCAGAACGATCGCACCATCGAGCTCAGCAGTGTTGGTGTTTTCATAGAGGTCCGCATTAACCATTGCGGTTGAACCTGCTGGCCCTTTTTCTGGAAGTCCGTCAAGTGTAGAATGGCATCCAAGTTCTTTTTTGAAACCAGAGAGACTTCAGTTAGTAGCGAGTCTTCAGCGAGGTTAATAAAGCCTTCAGAATGTAGAGGTGACATCAATGATCATCAACAAGCATGTCACCCAAGTCAGCTTAGAGGAAAGGTACAAGAATATGAGCTTATCGTTAACAGGCCAGGGTTGCCACACGCCCTTTCCCCTGATCAACTTGAAGAACTTTTTGGAACTGCGAAAAGTATAGGGGAAACATGGGTAAAAACTGGCGACCACGTCGCACTTGCCATTACCCGCAGCACACCGGCCGGAAAAATTAGCTAAATTCTAGTGATGCAGTTCACCTAGGGCTGTCCCTAAGTTGCTCCAATTTTCTCAAAAAGTTGCTCCAATTTTCCAAAAAAGTTGCTCAAAAGTTGCTCCAAAATTCTAAAAGTTGCTCAAAAGTTGCCCCAAAATCCAAAAGTTTCTCAAAAGTTGCTTTCTATTTTTGGGTG
>NC_142524.1:19754574-19767074 GCF_964205215.1 Stylophora pistillata
GCTCCCGTGCTCCCGAAGTCGAAGAATAATTAAAAGAGAGGGCATTTAAACAGTGCTCCCGCATTCCAGCGCTCTCGAAGTGGAAGAATAATGAAATGATAGGGGAGTTAAACTAGTGTTCCTGTAGTCCCGAGTTCCCGAAGTCGTTGAATAGTGAAAAGAGAGGGAAGTTAAACGAGTGCTACCGCAGTCCTGCGCTCCCAAGGTCAAAGAAGAATGAAAAGAAGGGGCAGTTGAACTTGTGCTCCCGTCCCGCGTTCCCAAAATTAAAGTGAATAAACAATGAGTTTTGTTGCTACTCATTTTTATGTGGGCTACATTTTCTCTACCGGGGGATATTTTATTCTTATACATGCATTAATCAGCAATTCCATTTTGAATTTCGCTCGGTGAACGGGGAATTCAGATACGACTACTTATTACAATTTGAACTACGGTTTAAGAACGAAGAATATATATTTGAATGTGTCAGCTCACTCGCCAGCGAAGTCGAAATACTCAGTGGCTGGGTATTCTGAAGTTTTGCCAGACTTTCAAGGAATTTTTATACTCTAATTCAATATACCCCCCTTCAAACGACTACAAAACATTTATCATGTAATAAGCAACCACAATTGCGGTGTGTCAACACGAGCTGTGTGCGAACCTCTTTATTATGCGTTCGTCAACAAAATGGGTAACAACGATACAACAAACAGAATAAACACTGAAATGTAAAAAAAAACAACAAGAAAAACTACCCTACAACTGAAACAATCTAAGAGGGTTCTAATGGGGGTACCTAGTTATCAGTTAACTACTAATTTTTCGGCCAATTGTCAGTTAACTACTATTTTTTGGCCAATTGTCAGTTAACTACTAATTTCAGTTAACTATTAACTTTCATTTTCTTACAGCGAAAAATACAGCATCATAACCCGAATTTTCTTTACTTCAGCACGCCAATCAGTTTTGGGGGTCGGACTTTATTATTTGAATTTACATACCCTTAACCCCTAGTGTGAGTTATAAGGAAGAGAAATCGAAGGAAATAATATAATTATCTAACCGTGGGTAATTGCTAGCTATCAACGGATTTTCGCTGTGATTGCAATTGAAATATAGCCATCAAATAATACCGACCTCATACTCCAGACGTACAAATACACGTACTGCTCTTCCCGACCTGGTCATGTATGTCTTGCTTATTTCTTGAAACTCAGCTTCATAGTCTCTTCCCGTTTCTGAATCGGTCTCGTACTCATCTTGTTGCTGTATGTCCTATACCATTTCACGAGCTTCTTCGGCTTTCTTTCTCCTCTTTCCTTTCTTTACAACAGAAGTTTCATTTGAAGTCCTTGACTTTATTGGTTTTTGTGGCAATAATCGGTTGTTTGTTGGTCCAATCTACTTTTTTCTGGATGACATGTACTGCAGACATAAAAAGAAAAGTCAATAATAATAATAATAATAATGATAATAATGATGATGGAAACTTTATTTATATATTACAATTGTAAATCTCACAACTTATAGGCAATTTACAAATGCTGCTTGAGATTGGATTCTTCAACACACACACACAAAAACAAAACAAAACAAAAAAAAAAAACAAACAAAATAAAACAAAACAAAATAAAACAAAACAAATCAAAATTGCATTAAGTCTGGGTTGTCCCAATTCCTATTTCTACAGCAAAAGATGTAATATGTTGCTCTAATGGCTATATTTACCATTTTCTTGATTATGTAAAGTTGCTGCTTTTTGTCAATGCCAATGTTACTCATCATGTCTAAGGAAGTAGAGCATTCATCGGAGAAAACGCCAAGGGAGGTCATGGAGAGATTTACAAATTTCAGTCATCTGAAAGTTCTACTCATTTCGTTAATCAAGTTCCGATATTATTTTTCTTTTTTACGCATTGCATTGTTGTTCAGGCTAGATTTGAAACCAACTGTTAATTCTAGAACATATAGGCACTTGGACTGGATTAGGAAAAGCAGATCTGGACGATAATTTTCGCCAGTTATTATTGAGGGATTCAGTGTGCCTTAAAAAAAAATTCGTGCGGGGGAAAATCTTTTTCCTCCCCTCCCTCCGGTTATTTCTAATGGTCCTTCCCTCAAATTCTCATATAAACACTCCATGGCTTCCAAAAGTGTAATAAAAATAATTGAGATGTCCGCTTGATACAGGTTTGTACAGAGAGAGTATGAGAAGGAAGAAATCGAAACCTATTGATGCATGTGTCCAGTTACTATGGGGGCCGCTTAATACAGGTTTTACTGTGATCAGATATCTTACTCATTAATATAAAAGGGCTCGTGTGGTCAACCCGCGCTCGCTTGCTCGACAAGATTCTCTAAGGAAAAGGACGAAACAAAATACATACCATTTAGCTCACTCATTGCACTTCCCAGCAAAAAGGGCAGCTCCATTTCCAGCTGAGCCTTTGTTACAATTACAAAATTTTCAGCTTTTCCTTCGATCTTTTCTAATCTAAACAACCTTAAATCAAACGCGCCGAGTCCGAACTTTGCCACTTGTTCTTTAATTCCCACAAAGTCGATTAAATGTCTACAAGCTTATCTTCCATGTCAAATGGTACGCGACCTCTGTGTCGTTCGAATGCCGATCCTTGGTCATCATCTCGATAACAGAATAACTTTGACCACGCCACTCGACGCCATTGCGGAGATAAAGGTACGATGTCACTGGGTCACGCAGCGTGACAGGTAATTCGCCTAATTCAGGGCCTCTTCATATGAGCCCGGTTGACCGGGCTGGCCCGGTTTCCGAGATCTCGCCTTACTTTGAAATCCTTTGTAAAATTCCGCCCTCTCATAGGAACACATCGAAAATTTTTACAAAGGATTTAGAGGTAAGGCGAGATCTCGGAAACCGGGCCCATATGAAGGGGCCCTCTGTAAATATGTCACTGGGTCACGCAGCGGGACAGGTAAATGCATGTCACGAAATAGCTTAGCTGCTTGGAAAAAAAACTTTGTTAATTTTTTTAACAACAACAATCATATTCAGTATAATAATAAAATGTCACTTAACTGTTAACTTTTAATTTATCAGTTAACTATTAATTTTTGGGCCAAATATCAGTTAACTACTATTTTTTGGGTCAATTGTCAGTTAACTGTTTACCCCATTCGCACCCTCTGCTAGTGCTTCCACGATGACGATCAGAAGAAAATTAAACGTAATAACAGGAACAAAATTGAAATAAGTTCAGCCTTGCGTGACAAATGCCTGAGTGTGTTACATCTACACTAGTAACAGATTGCTTCCCCTCTTCAAAGTCTTCGGCAAAGAATATTTGACCTACCGGTATAAATGATTGAATTGTCCTCTTTCAGGTCCACAGTGAAGCTCAATTTTTCCCTAGAACGTTCTTAAAACTTAAATGTGTTCGAATGTGCAAAGAAAAACAGACGCCCTCTGCTAGCTTACGAAAAGTGTTGTTGTAAAACAATTTTGTCATGGGAAATGGATGACAGCTTGAAACGAAAGCAGGGATAAAAACCAATTTGTCGTTAGCTCTGTAAGGTTACATGTAGCCCGTGAACTCGACGAAAGTCGCTCTTCTTCGCTCCTGAGAATCGAAAACCACTTACAAGTTTGCGTTACCAGACTGATTTATGATGTAGAAAATTATCATGCTTTTACAGGAAAGGAGAACAAAAACCGCTGACCGTACACTGTGGTTTCGTCGCTTAAACAGGAGGGAGATGAGGAAGACACGTGATTGTGTCAGGACAACACATTTGAACAAATATTCTAACTGTGTAAGTCAGTTGGTGCAGTCCTCTGCTGTAGTGGGTATCTACAAGTAGTATTTAACTTTTAGACGTAAGGGTAAGCTAGATTTTGTAAAGGAAACTTCCGTTACTCAGTTCATAGCTCGTCTTGCACGAACATGCAGCAGCAACACATTGGTGTGATGGAATATTGAGTTGGACTTCTAACATGATCCTCAACAGCTTTCGAAATCCACTTTGAAGTCATTTGAAATATCTGTGTAATGACTATTTCTATTTTTTTTTTTCAATTTGTGTGTGGTAATTGTAGGTTAAAAGTCCCTGAAGTTTTGGAAGGAAGGAACAGATTCTATCGAATGCTCGCGGTTGGAACTCTTGGGACGCAAATTGATCACGTCAAATATCACGCTTTTCAGGATCAATGCTTCATAAAGGTTTGCGAACCACTTTCGTTACGTTAGTGTTCATAAAGTTTTCCACCTACTATGCAGCCCAAGCTTCCTTTCTTTTGAGATATTTTGATGATTTCGCCGATTTCGGCGCATATGGTTTATTTGAGGTTGACAGTTGCATGATCGCCACAAACCAACCCTCTGAATTTGCCGAAAGTCTCAATTTTTAGATTTTCTGTCATTGGCGTACGTGTTCGCGAGATCAGTCCTCGAGAAAGCTGAACTAAAAGGGGTTGATAGTCTGTTGTTTGGTTCACTACAGGAAAAAAGATATATTTTCCAATATTGGAATGTATTTGGTTCATTTACTGGATTTACCAACATTGGTAAATGGTTATCTTTTCCAACAATGGAAAATGGTTGTTATAGTATAGAATAATACTCCAATGTTTCCAGCATTGGAACATTATATTTTCCAACAATGGAGGACAGGTTTCCAACATTGGAAAACCATTTTACCGATGTTGGCATGATAACGTCCAACATTGGACTTTAGGACATTCCAATAATGGACAAAAGTGGAGCCATCATTGGAATTTTACATATTCCAACAATGGAATAGTATTACACCAACATTGGGATGTTACACTTCCCAATGTTGGAGAAAAATGTCAGCAACACTGGTTTTATGCACAGTCCAGCATCGGGCAACAGGTTTCCAACACTGGATCACTGAAGAGTCCCACTTTGGATGAACTGTTTCCAACATATTGGTTTAATACACTTTCCAATATTAGACAATGTATTTCCATCTTGGATTGCTACATATTCCAATATTTGAACTGCTTTGACCATTAATGGCAAATTCAAACTTCACTGTTGGAAATACTTTGTCTAAAGATAGAATTGAAATTATGACTAAGTAAAAAATTAATGGTTTAATTGTAAACCTCAAACAAGTTTGATTTCTTGTTTAAAATATATTTAAAACTTTTCACAGAGATACGAGTAAACTACAAAATGGAACATTGCCAAAATTGAAGAAATCTTTTTCAATATTTGATGCCTTCAAGCTGCTATCAGCTTGTTCCAAAGAAAAACATACAGTTAATTTCCTTTGATTTTATGCATTAACTTTTAAAATAGAATTTACATTTCATAAATGATGGTTTACAAGAAAGTTCTTAATAAATACACGATGAAAAAGCAAGCTAAAAACTGAAACAACACAACAATGACTGGAACAAATTAAACAAAATTCTCATGTAAGAGCTGAAATGAACTTTACAGATTTTACCAGGAGTTACTTGTTAACGAGCAAAGTATTCAATTCATGGATGAGGTTGTGATAAGATAGAAATAGAATCATTTAGATCAAGAGACTCTCATTCACTTTGTGTGATCTTACCCAATAATGCTCTGTCTGCACCCTTCTTAACTTGCTTCCTGGACACTTCCCTATAGTTTACTTCAGAACCATCTTCCACTTCAATCTTAACATGGCCAGCCATCACCAAGGCTTTGGCAAGTGGTAGTAAAAGTTGATATTTTCCCATTGACCTGCACTTTGCATTTAAAGCCTTGCCAAATGGCAAGAAATGTTTCTTAACTATTAAGAAATGAATAGAAAGAGTCTCAAAAAAGATGAGTATTATTGTCTCTGCTGATCTTGCAGACATGTCTTCAACACTGCTGCTTGGTTCTAGTTCTTCATAATCAACTAAGAAACCTGTAAAATTGTGACGAAAACACATACAGTTATCAATAGTGATCATAACAAAATTAATTTCATAATCTAGGTAAACATAGTATGATGTAATTAATATTCAAAATCCCACTAAACTTCATTTCACTTTACCTCAGAATTAGGAGAATGACTAAGCTACATGTACGTTGACATTAAATGCTACGGGTTAATAAAGGCATGATAATAATGAGAATACACTGCAAGTTCAAGATTTTGATCAACTTGTAGTTAGCAAGCCAGTTTTAAAAGCAACAGACATGGGTAGAGAGCCATCTGATAAATTGTTATAGCATAGGCCAGTGACCAACCTATGAAACACAGTATGGCAATAGATGTTTCCTTTTTTTAGTGTCCTTTTGCCCTCATTGCACCTATTAATGCATATTATTAGTGCTAACATCCAATAGTACCCAAGATGTAGTTAATATCTGAAAAAGGAGACAAATTTCCTTTGCTATAGGTAGTCACTAGTAAAGGAAAGGGACTCAAGATCTTGCCTATTTTCACATTTGCAAGCCTTGCGTAGTCAGCTGGTAAAATCTATGCAACAGTAAGGTATTGACCCTGGCTTCCTGCTCTAATATACATCCCTGAATACCCTAACTTGGTAAATATCCTTACAAAGCCAATCAGACCTCTGTGTGTGGTCACTGGGTTATGCTAAATTATAGGTAAATGCCACGGTAATTACACGCACATATATATGTATATATATAATTATTGACAAACCTTCACTTGACGAGGACAGTGTTGAGCCGGAGCTATCTGAACTGTTTCCTGAAGTGGTTGATGCCCTAGCATGTTTTGCTGGTTTGCGAGTGGCCTGGTAATTGCAAAAAGTTGACTTTTTTTGAAACCAGTGTTGAGTAATCAAAGTTATAGTCTTGTTTTAATGGGCAGAAAGACTTGAAACTTCTTTTCTGACAATGGACATCAATCAGCAGATGCTGAGTGGGCAAAACATCTATGATCAACTTTACAACGTTTTCATGCATCAAAACATGATTATTTTGCAAGTGACAAATTGCAATTATTACTGGTATGACACAGATAAGATGTATGCCACACAACATCTTTATACAGTATGAATATTAAACTATTTAAAGGGCTTATAATATGTGGCATTGCAGGAAACACCATTATACCTCCTAGTCATAGCCATCCTCAATTTTCCTATTTTTTCATGGAACCATTGGAGTATATGACTCTTAATAGCATCTGCGAGAGTCAAATTTTAACATTATATGTATATTGTTCCATAATATAAGTTAAACCGAGCCCCTCCAAAGAATTTTTTCATTTTTTGTTGTTTTTAATCTCCCCATCCCTCTGGAATCTTCAGTTTACTGGTATCTTCACACTTTCCTTTAAGTATTCTGACTTTTAAGACACTCATTCCCAACAAAATATGGATGTTTTCAAATCACTCACCTGCCCACTCGCTTGCTCACTTGCACGATTGATTGATAAATCAATCGATCAAAAACAGTCTTTACCTGAATGTGCTGCACTTATGTGTGTTTGGACATAAACACTTTAAAACTCTCCTCTGCCAAATCCAATTTCTGGTATGGAGCACATTGGCTCCATGCGTGACTAATTCTTCCATCTTCAGCCTGGTAATACTATTTCCTTTGATGTGAATTTTGGAATTTCCTGGCCGAAGTAATCTCACTTCCTGGTTAATCATAACAATCCTAAAGAAGAAAGTATTATAGTCTTTGTAATCAAACTAGGTTGAACAAGTTCAGTAATTCATGTAATACTGAAAAGTTGTCAGACTTACTTTTCCAGATAAGAAGCTTTATGTTGTGGTTTCCAACTGGCTCTGTCACTTTTGCTTATCTTTTTTTCCACCCTTGTTCAGTAACT
Source organism: Stylophora pistillata (assembly GCF_964205215.1). Classification (NCBI taxonomy): domain Eukaryota; kingdom Metazoa; phylum Cnidaria; class Anthozoa; order Scleractinia; family Pocilloporidae; genus Stylophora; species Stylophora pistillata. The sequence goes on from NC_142524.1 coordinate 19,762,336, forward strand.
AATGATAGTAAAGCAACATGATATATGTATGCTATTGTTACTGCTACAAAAATACTGCAGGTCTGGTAAGTAAGACTGGGAGAACGATAATATTTGAACTTAACGAAATAAAAACACTGGGAAGTAGACAAACTCACTTCTGTGGTGTTACAAAGATATTAAAGGCACATTATTTTACCTAAGTGAACAAATGTCTCATATCCATAAAAGAAAGTTGGAGAATTATTATGCAGCGCCACAGATTCCTAGGTAAACTGATTAAAAGGGTGCTTGATTCTGATTTCATAAATTTCTTACTATTTTTGTTATTATCATCTCTTATTTTTAACAATATATATATATATATATTCCCTTAGCTCCGGTTGGAGCATAGGCCATTAACCACTTCCGTCCTCCATCGGGTTCTGTCCTGGGCAAATCTTCCTAAAGTGGCCCAAGTGTGGCCCCAGTTTCTCATTTGGGACTCTACACCTCTTCTCCAGGAGTTCCTGGGACGACCCCTCTTTCTCTTGCCCTGAGGGTTCCAACGTAGTGCCTGCCGGGTGATGTTGTTAGCCGGTTTCCTTAGGATGTGACCTATCCATCTCCACTTTCTCTTTGAGATCTGAGTTATGATTGGTTCCTTGCCTGCTAATTCCCACAGCATCTCGTTCGTTACCCTGTCAGTCCAACTGATTTTTAAAATTCGCCTAAGGCACTTATTGACGAAGGTCTGCAATTTCTGGGACGTTTGGTTAGTTGTTCTCCACGTTTCAGAGCCATAGAGGAGGACTGCTTTGACATTGGTGTTAAAAATTCTAAATTTGGTTCTCCGTGAGATGACATGGGAGGACCACACTTTCCTCAGCATATTGTAACAATACACACTGTACAATTGTGGAGGCACGGTGGCCTCATGGTTGGTGCGCTTGACTCTGGATCGAGTGGTCCTGTTTTGAGCCCCGGCCGGGACATTGTGTTGTGTTCGTAGGCAAGACACGTTACTCTCACAGTGCCTCTCCTCACCCAGGTGTTTAAATGGGTACCGGCAATTTAATGCTGGGGGTAACCCTGCGATGGACTAGCATCCCTTCCAGGGGGGAGTAGAAATACTCCTAGTCGCTTCATGCTACAGAAACTGGACTTAAGCACTGGCCTAATGGGCCACTAGGCTCGTAACAGACTTTACCTTTACTGTACAATTAAGAACAATAATGACTGTCTGGTTTGGCAGAGGCCTTCTCTTCCCCTTTTGATATCAACTGCTTGACTTTTTCATATACTTCCAATCTCCTTCCTAACGTATTTATTCCTAATTCCTTTAAGTCAGACTTCTCTACGGAGAAGAGAGTCTTGCCTGTAATTTTCTCAGCTGTGAAGAGTAAAAGATAAATCTTGAAAATAAAAAGACACATTGAATAAAATGATAAGGCCAAGGCACTGAAAAAAATTGAACAAAAGTAGATGTGAAGGTAAACTTTAATAAAGATCTAGTTTCTATTCAAATTCTAGAGATGATGCTGAAAATAACATTGCGCACTAACCATGAAAGATGTCTGCTTCCTCGTGAAAGCCGTCTTTTCGTGGCCAGGAAGAAACCTCTTCACTTGACCATTTCTTTACATCTTCCTCAGTGAACTCACCCTCTATCAAATATTGTGATGTAACACAAAAGAATATAGGACACAGAAATAGAAGAACTAAACAACAGCCGTTAAAGGTTTAATAAAGGCTTCAGTTTAACAGTCGCACTTTCCACTTCAAGAACAACAAGAGCAAATAACTTTCAAAAATGCTGCTGAAGATGGACATGCATATGACGAATGGCGCGAAATTCTCGATGAAATTCCTCACAAATTTTGGCGAGTCTTTAAGTGAAGAATTCATTGTATTCAAAACACAGACAAACACACTCTTTACACCAAATGATTTAGAGGACAAGTTATAACTGCAGTAATCGTAACCTCACAACACTACGATGATAAAGATGATTTATTTGGTATGAATGATGTTGACGGTATGGGGGTTAAAACTTAAAAGAATAAATGAATACGAAATTACAACAATTGACTTAGTAAAAGTAACAGGAAAGAAATACGCTGAACAAACTTGAAATGACAATATTTACATTGTTACGATTTCTACGAAACTGCTGGACGAATATAAACTGCCCAAAGGCGAATTAAAGATAAACTGGAGTAACTGCTCAAAGCGAATTACTGTATGACTAATGGAAGACTAAACTCTGAACTGAGAAAAACTAATTTATATATGCGAAAACGACTAGCTAACTTAAAGTGCAATTAGCGCCTATATTATGAAAGAAACTAATGAACGAAGATACGTGACTTAGAAACAACAGAGGCTAACTAACCAGCGAGAAAATACTAAAGAACTATGAGAAAAAGTGACAACACAGAGACACCCTAATGATTGATTGAATGAGAAAAACATTCATCATCATTTTTCATCACATTCCAACAATGGCAGACCAAACATGTTTTGTTCCAATTAGATTCCAATGATATTCCAACTAACAGATGGAAAAGGGAAATATATTAACCTTTGTTGGAACTTTCTTGGAATTTTATTGGTTCTACAAAAGTTCCCTAATAATTTTCCAATGTTGGAAGATTTAAACTCAAATTTTCCAACGATTTCCCATGTTGGAAAATGTATTTTTTTCCTCTGCACTGCTCAAAATGTTTAATTGGTTTGTAGGTTGGTATAGAGGTAGTTTTCACAAAACTTTGTCTGAAATGAACCTCATTATGGTTACAACTTGCTACAAAGTAACACTGATGCATATACAGGAACAAAGGACAGAAAATCGTACAACTTAATCACTTTGGTTTGGCTTTGTAAAGAATTAACCTCTATTTCGAAAATATCGGCTGTTGTATACTGTTGTTGTTATCGAACTTTTTGTGGTAAAATCCACCGTTTTGAAAATGGGTCAAGCTCTAACAAAACACTGAGTATTTCCTATTTTGTGTGGCGAGTGTGGCAGTGGTTTAGTCGCCTGTCTAACCTTGTTTTCCAACAACTCTGTTGAGGTTAAAAACCAATTATTTATTTTGATTAGTCTATGGGTATTAGTTTTGATGGCCTGTTTTCTAATTGCTTATGATGCGTGAATTGCATCATTAGAATGCATAAACTTCTCTTCTGCTCATTATCAATGGTAATCACAACCATGATGTATGAAAGTTGGTGAGGATTGTTTGCAGTTGAAAGAGTTGGCTTTGAAAATAAACAAATGATGGGAGAATGTGCAAAAAAAATATTAACCAGCTACGTTCAGAGGGCATTACTGAAATTAATGAATCACTGCTATGGTAACATCTTAATTTTTTTTTGCTTTGAAAGAAGTAAAGCCAAGAAAAGACATAATTATTGATGGCTTTATTTGAAATAACTAACAGTGATAGCTAATTGCATGGCAATCCTTAGATGTCATTTGCAAAAACAATAATAACATATTTTAATAAAAATGGTCATAAATAGTTAAAAAATTAGTTTGTAATTGGCAAGAATATAGAGTAAACAACATATAAAGAGAGACATCTAACAGAACTTCTTATGAAAAACAAGTGGAATTTCCCACTTTCACCTGTGAAACAAATCCTATTCATCAATTAAAACCAATGGTTGTATCAAGTGTTGGAAAAACATTAACATTACTTGGTAGTTTTCAGGTGCCACTGGTGACAAAAACCATTGTGTTTCAAATTATTTGAAAATTAATGTGAATTTTTTTTAAAATGATATACTTTTAACAGCTTGGATTGAATACAGCTAACAGAACTCTTAGAGTAAAAGAAAATGAGAAATTTAAAGACCTATTTATATTTTGGGAAGTAGTTATAAATTACTATCAGCTTATAAAAAGAGAATTGGTTATGATTTACACTGATTTGATCACGTCTTTGGCATTTTTGTCGTTGAATATAACTGTTGCTTTGACAGAAAGAAGCAGTTCAGTGATATCATCATCACTAAGGTCTGTAAACTCTTTCACAAATTCCCCATCCTTTTCTGTTTTAATAGTATACAGTTGTTTAATCGTATCGTCAATTATATTCAGGGAAGTCGTCTTTTCCAGCGATGGTAAGAATACTGGCCATTATTTTACTGCGACATTTGGTCTTCAGTTGCATTAGGCCACGCTCAGAACATTTGAGGATTTTCTTGTCACCGTCCTTGACTTTCGAGTGGCACTTGTCGTGGGTTCAATAAGATTGAACTTAGTTAATTCCTTCTGGTGGGAATTACAGCTTCAATTGTTGTTTTTATTTCTCTAATACAACACCTTCTTGGTCTATCCTTAATCTGTCAGCTTCATTTATTGTGCTGTTTTTCATTAAAGTTGAATAGTTTGTGCAATTAAATTCTTTAGTGGCAACATTTGATATTTTGTAACATTGCCCTGATTTCATTTTACTTGTGTCCTGTTTCCACAAGACCAGCTGTAGAGATGCACTGTTATCTGTAAATAGGACTTCTTGTTTAGTCAAAGTTTTTCTATGAACATTCACAGTTTCCGCAGAGCCATGAAATAAAATAGGCCTGTGGTGTTGACCAGGGTATTGTTTTCTTCACCTTGAATTTCCTCTACTGAGCTGTCTGTTGCTGCCATGGTTTCTTTGCTTATATGCTGATGATCAAAATCCATCTCACTTTCACAGGGAGCTTGAATGTTTGTTCTTTTGTTGAGAATTATCACGTTCTACAGTCGGTGGAAATGGCTATTTCTGAAA
>NC_142524.1:19772074-19784574 GCF_964205215.1 Stylophora pistillata
CAGTGGTCAACAGATACCTGTGAGCATTATATTGTTGATCACAAGTGCAATGAATAAGAAATATGCTGCATCTCCATTGACCAGTTGGGGATTTACAAGAAGAGAAAACTATTAACAGTCAGTTAATTAACACAGTCAGTTAAAAATTAAAAATACATATAGAAATACAATATATACCTTTGCTTTGGTGACATCAAGATTCTCTGCTTGAAGCTGCAGACACAGGTGTGAAACAATAGGCAGAACATCCATCAAGAGATAGGTGATGTAAATAAATTGTGTTGAGGCCATTGCCTTCAACAGTCCCTTGGCCTTAGGGTCTTTGGAAGCATTCCTTTAATGAAAGTAGCTTATGAGTGGGTCTAAGGTATGGTTGGATCAGTTGCAAGATCCAGGGGTACAAATGCGTAACATTAGGGAAAAACTAGCAACTTCATAAAATTACCAAAAAATCATCAAAACATAGATTATTCATAAACTTTTATTGTAAGAACTACTTTTTGAGAAAATATTTGATGTTATCTGTTAAATTATCCTCATTAATTAATACCCAGAATGCATAGCGGGCGTGGTCATATATTCTATTTACACATTTGCAGGCTTAAATTCACGATTCTGTTTAGAAATAACACAGTTTTATTTACATAACTAAAAAGAAGACATAATTTCCTCATGCTGGTTGGGTAAAAGCTGGAATAATACATTTCTACGCCTATTTAATTTCTTGAGTTCTCCACAGATAGTCCTGACAGTGTTTGCATACACAATAGCTTGTTTATTGTCAAGCTTGTAGGTCATGTCTATAATATTGTCCCTTAGGAAAAAGTTACCCTTGAAGACAAAGGAACCTTTCTGATAAGCAGCACTATAGTCATCAACTTCATCTTCACCCAAAATTATGGCACCACTGCTTGTAACTTTGAAGAGGTAGTAATCATATATCTATGCTATTATTCTGTTTCCGACACACTCCCCCCATGTGCCTTCCAAACGGAAGCACATGTAAACAGAGGAAACGGCCAGCTTAATTAATAATCAAATTGAAATCAGAAACAAAACAAAACAAAGTAATGAATGTCAAAGTCCGCTGAAATCACTTTAATTCTCCGTCCATCCGCACAGGTCTGTCCTGCGTTTAGGTTTAAAGTTCTTCACTCTCTATAGCGTCACGAATACGCAAGTTTGCGGCAACCGCAGCATCTCTCCGTGGACGAAAAACTGGCGCTTTAGCATTCAGGGGGGTAAGGACGTCAGCTCTCTCCGGCGCTCTATCGCATGCTAGTTCCATGGGATAAAGGTGTTGAATCGGCCTCTCCAGAAACGTTTTCCCTGCGCGCAGCTTCACTCCACGTACAATTCCATCACGGCCGTTGAATAGTTTAGCGACCACTCCTAATGGCCACTTTCCTCGGTTCTTTTCTTCTGAACGAATGAGAACGACGTCACCAGGCTTTAAGGGCCTCGCCTTGCCTTTTCCATTGCAGTTGTGACGCTCTCTGAGCGCCGCCAAGTACTCTCGAGACCAGCGTCTCCACACAGCGTCCTTACAAGACCTCAAATACTTGGCACGCTTTCGTAGGTCAGTTGTCTCCTCTCGCCATGGTTCTTGTTCAGGGAGGCGAATACATCTTTGGAATAGGAAAGAAGATGGGGTGAGTAGAGGGAGCTGGACGTCATCTTCTACATAGGACAGGGGGCGGCGATTTAGTTGAGTTTCAACATCCAGCACGACTTCGCACAGCTCTGACCAGGATAGCATTCCTCCACCAATTACTTTATAGAATGCACGTTTGAAGAGGCCCACTAGTCGCTCAAACTGGCCACCCCACCAGGGTGCTCGACTTAGGTTAAACCTCCAGATAATCTTCTCTGATGCAAGGTAGCCTTGAACTTGCTCATCTTTCTGAATTCCTTTCAGTAGGTTTGCCGCTCCTACGAACGTTTTTCCATTGTCTGAAAAGATCTTTAAAGGTCGTCCACGTCTAGCGATGAAACGCTTCAAGCTTGAAAGAAAGGTAGTAGTTTCCAGATTAGGCAGGACCTCCAAGTACAAGGCTCTCGTTAAACTGCACGTGTAGAGCACCAGATAGCCTTTTCCTTCTACACGAGAGGACTTGCGGTACTTGATCGGCCCAGCAAAATCTACTCCAACAATTTCAAAGGGAGTTGAGCCCTCAGTTCTCTCCAGAGGCAATAAACCGGGGGGTGGAGCTGCGAGCGCAACCGCCTGGAAGCGTTTGCACCCATAACACTCCCTGATGACTTTCTTCGCGAGGCGCCTCAGGCGGGGAATCCAGAACTCTTCTCTCACTTTAGCCATAGTAAGCCCCACTCCCCCGTGAAGAGTGGCTTTGTGGACGTGTTCGACATATTTGTTTGCGAGCGTTGTGGCGTCTGGGATGTATATCGGATAGACCCCTTGCAGTCTCCCACGGCACTCAAGCAATCCATCTTTGTTCTTCTGTAAGTTTAGGCACAGGCGATCTTCCTCCATGCTTTCACTTCCCCGGCTCTGTACGCGTAGCAACCAAAAGTGTTTCTGCTTCTCAATTTCGTCTGTTGTCAGGGGTCCCTTTGTTCTTGTCGCTCTTTTCGCTCTAGCGTTGTTTGCGAACCGCATAATCCAAGCGCACACTCGCAAAGTCTTCCAGTAGTTGTGCTTGGCCAGAAGATGGTCTAGATCGTCATCAGCTTTAACGGCCATGGCAAAGAGCTCCTTTGTAGCCTTCATTTCTGCGTTAGATTCAGCGGTGGGCGCGGTCACAAGGTCGGCTGGCCATTTCACAGGATCACTTAGCCACTCTGGTCCCTTCCACCACAGTTGGTTCTCCTCAGTTACCAGTCCACCTCGGCTAGCAAGATCTGCAGGATTATCCTGAGTAGGTACGTGCCTCCAGACAACATCAGAGTGTTTTCTAATTTTTCGTACCCGGTTGGCCACAAACTGCTTATAGTCTCCTCCTCCTAGTATCCAATGTAAGGCCACGCTGCTGTCAAGCCAACAATGCAGCGAAGTCACAGGGAATCCTTGCAGTGCACCTCGTACGTTGGTCAGAAGATTTACAGCCATGTGACCCATCATCTCCTTATAGTTAGGATTTTCCACGGACAAAAGTTCAGCGCGGTCTACTCTAGTTACTCGTAATGAAATTGCATTGTTTCCTTTAGTGTCACTCACTTGCGTATTGTAAGTTTCTGTCCGCTTAGTCACTATGCCCACGATAGTTTGTATACGGCGTGTTAGAGTGCGAGCTGGTACGAGGTTTAGACGATCCAAGATGTATCCTGAAGCATAAGACGCAGTCGCACCGGTGTCCAGTAGGGCTCTACAGGTCACGCCATTCAACTTGACAAGTACGATTGGATGGCCGACTTTCTCTCCTTCTTGAGTTGCAGTTAGAGCCACTCCGCCGTTGTTCGCTCTTTGGCGTCCAGTTGCCGACGGTCGGTCGCAAATAGATGAGTGGTGCCTTTGTTTGCAGTGTACGCAAGATGCGCGGCTTCGGCATTGTGAAGCGCTGTGTTGAGGCCCAGTGCAGTTGAAGCACAAGCGTTTGTTTTGTAGAATGCGACGGCGCTCCGCTGGAGATGTCACGTTCTCACACTCCCAAGATCTGTGTGTCACGCGATCGCAGTAGACACACGCGTGTCGTGGGTTGGGTTCGCCCTGTCGCGCGTAGAAACTTCTGTCACGAGGCAAACGTGGGGGACGCGGCGGACGCGGCGGGTGATAAATCGGCGGAGTCGGAGACGTTTCGTTTGCCTTTTCTACCCCCAGAGTTTCCATCGGATGAATGGCTTTCCATTCTTCTAAAGCCTGCATAAGGTCCCCGAAACCCCAATCTTGCCATCCCGGTTTCCCGCTCACGAGGTCTGCCTTTATGTCTGGCAATTTGTCTAGGACGCCACGCACCATAAATAAACACCCAGAAAGTTTACCTAGGGTCTCTAATGATTGAACATTGTAGTTCAAAGTCTGACAAAATTTATGAATTTCATTAGGGATGCATCCGGTCACCACAGGTAAACCATTGATGTTATCAATATACGCTCTCACAATCTCGCTTGTCTTGCCATAATTGGACTTCAAGATATTTTTAGCACGTACATAACCTTCAGGACTAAATGGGAGGCCATCGATTGATTCACAAACATCACTTTCCAGTAATTCTTTGAGGTGAGCAAATTTAGTAACCGGGGGAATATCGGCTGCATCGATTTCCGCTTTGAACTTGTTCCAAAAGGAAAGCCACTTTTCGTAGGTACCGTCATATTTCGTAATTACCAGCTTTGGCATTTTGACATTTCCCTTACTTAGGGGTTTTTCGGCGGACTGATCGGGCAACTGCATTTTTGATTTTTGCTCAAGTTTAAGGTTTTCAAAGTTCAGTTCATCCTCCCTCCTTTTGGCTAGAAGAGCCTCTTCCTCTTCCCGTTTTTTGTTTATTGCTTTTGCCCCAGCTTCTTCGAGATGACGATTTAAATCTTCTACTTCTTTATCTACATCATCAATCGTTTGCTCGATAATTTTTCCCCATTCATCAACTTCGTCAATGCCTTTTCCCGCTTCAAGCTTACCTTTCTCGATGTCTAGCTTCAAGTCTTCTATAGATGCCACAATCTTTCCCAGAGTTTCTTTATGTCGAGTGATCTTCTCGATATTTCCCTTCTCCACGACAGATTTCGTCCTTCCTCGTGCAAGCTTTAGAAGCTGAAGTTCTGCCTCCAGTTTAGCTTCCATTGACTAACAGGTTGTCCAAATCACTGCAGGTCCCGTCGGAGGTGCCACAAATGTGGGGAATTAGTAAGGATAGCCCACACCGTCACGTCTTCACTAGATTTTTTATTCTTTTCCTCTTCTATTCTCGCTAGGTTTTACAGCTGTCACAACTCCTCGACTCGACTGATATGAAAGATTACTTCGACTGAAAGCTAAATAAATCACAGACAATTGTTCCTTATCTTTGCGGGACACCTTAGTTAAAAGAACGCTGATTGGCTAGATACGAATCTTCCAGACATAAGAATAACAAAATTTCCAGACAAACATTTCACAATCGCTATTTGATATCTATGCTATTATTCTGTTTCCGACAGGCGTCATCAGCTGCTGCAATGGCGACAGTACTTCCTTCTTCAACAAGATCAGTGAGTGCATTGACTGTTTTACTGACATTGACTGAGTCTTGATTCTGCCTTGTGACTGCAACATCTCCTTCTCTTGACATCTCAACCTCTCTCCACTTATCAACATACTCCTCATTTTCACAGTCCATGTCAGTTAAACAACCAATGCACATACAGCTTCTTAGCCTTGTCTTCACCTTACATTGCTGAGAAGTTGTTTTTACAGAGTGGATTTTTCTAATCCCTTTTAGCTCTTTAAAAGTGCGGCCAATTCTGTTTCTGTCAACAGCTCCTTCTCCATTTAGTGGAATGTAGAAGTATACTCTCTTGTTTAAGGTGGTTTTGCTGTTGGTTGAAGATGGCAAAGAGAACTTGTCCTTCAGATACTCATAGAGCTCCTTTGCAGACTTGATGGATGCTTCTCTTCGAATCACAGCAAGAGTAGCACGTTGTTTGACATTAGCACCTGCTGCATCTTGCTCTCCTTTTGCATGAGAGGTTTCAAAGAAATGCCGGTCCACCTGACACCCAAAGTCAGACAAAGAACATGACAAATCACCAAAAGTGTGCTTAGATTTGTATTGTCCAGCACACCCATCAGTGAATTCATGAACTTTGTCTACTTTCACTTTGACCTCATTCCTAAGGTACGTCAGTATTAGGCCTTGGGTGTGGTGTACAAAATGGTAGTCTTGAGTGTTGTCTTCTGAAAGGGCAAAGATGTGCTCTTTGATGAGGACAGGGTCTTGTTCTGTACTTGCTTTGCCATCAATGTCAATATCAGCATGGCGATAGACAATTGACACATGAATGCTGACTTTCACAGGATCGAAATACTCTGATTGAATTTCATCTTGTGATCTGCAAGTGTAATTCTCAGAAAAATCATGCACACAGATGATATGGTTGAGAGGCAGGTTTGTCATTAAATGATCAAACTGTTCTTTTTGCCATTTGGCCGTAAATGAATGGTAGGGATAATCTTTCAGGAGTTGCTGGAAATAGTCAAACATCTCTTTGACAGGAGTTTCTTTTTGGACCAAGTGGATTTTCCTTTTTTCCTCGCCATTGTTATCTTTGTACGTTATGTATTCATATCGTTTCCACTTGACTTCAGTTTCAGACATTTCTTCAGCTGCTGTCTTGAAGTTCTTCACCCCACACTTGTCACAGCTCCTTGTCAGGCAGTCTAGAGAGGAATAGCTGGAGTCTTCTGGCTTTTCACACAATGTGGATTCCACAGCTTCAGTGAGAAAATTAAAGGCTTGAACTTCATTATTTTGTATGGATTTTCGATATTTCATGCAAGAATCAAATACAATTTTGCATTCTACATGCTTCCTACACAAGCAAGATTGTCTATCTCTCTCTCTAGCTCCAGTAACAAAGAAAGGCTTCAACTGCTCAAATCTTCGTTGTTTCACTTTTATGTCGGGATGTAGCTCCTGGAATTCTTTGAAACACTCTGTTTGAGTCTTTTCAAGGATATGCTTTGCGTGCTCCACATACTCCTTTTTGCCAATTCGTTGCCGCATCTTGTCTCTTTTGGATCCAGTGGGTCGACTTGCTTGTAGGGTCCAAAAATCGTAGATAACACGCTTATCTTCTTCTTTAATCGCGTCACACCTGACATTTCTTTTTGTGCTCAACCAGCAGGCCTCATCACCCTTCAAAACTCTTTCTCTATGTTTGATAGCTTTGGACACCTGGCTTCTTTTTACTCCCATCATCTTGGCAATCCGTGTTTGGTGCTTGTTTTTTTTGACAGAAGATCCAAAAGCCAAAGAGCGCGTACAGTTATAAGCTGCTCTTTCATCAGTCGACTTAGCTTTTTTGACTTTGGACAATCCTTCTGCCAAATCTTCTACCAAACACTCCATTGCTTCGATATTTTGTTGCTCCTCAACTGGTCTCACGAACTTCTTTTTTTCAAGAATCTTCCTTGTGCGAGGAGTACTTGCAAGGTTTTGAAGAATTTCAGCCTTTTTTGCGGGGGTTTGAGGTAAGGCAGGGGACACCTTGTCCTTTGCACGTTTTTTTGCCATCCTTGAACTAAAAGCCGGTGTGGTGATGTTGACTTCCGGTTCCGGTTGCGCAAATGATGACTCTTTTCTATTCTGACGAAGTTTTCGAACCCTTTCTCGAGTTTGCTGTCGCTTTTTCTCTTCCCTCTCTTTTTCTCTTTGCTTCAAAACCTTCTTCTTGATAGCTGATGCAGCATTCCGCTCACGGTTGGCTCTTTTGTCATCAGCCTTTTGTGCAGATGTGCGTGTTTTCACTGCGGCGACTGTCGCGTTTTTTTTCTTGCTTCGAAGCAAGCGCATTCTTTCTCTTGCTTTTTGTGCAAGAACTTCCTTGTTTCTTTCATAGTATTCCCTTTGTTGTTTAAGCTTTTTTTCTTCTTTTTCTTTTCTCCTTTGATCAGCAGAATATTTTTTGTTTTCCATTGAATATTTCGCAAGCGAAGCGTGTAAATTCTCGACGGAAGAAGTCACGCTAGGGAAGTCACGTTCTCTAGTAATTTCCAGTCTCAAACGATCCTTTGTTCATGGGTGTATATCAATTAATTGTTGTATACCCCCTCTAGACGTAATGTACAAGGTTGTTGTAAGCGAGGAAGAAGCGAAGTTTAGATGCGAAGATTTCTAAAACTGCCACTATTTTGCGCGTGTAAACTGATACACCAATGCAAACAATACTGTTCCAAGATCGAATATGTTCGCGATTCAAAAAAGACATAAATTTAGATGTTAAATTGAGTTAGATTCGTGAACATTTGGTACCGATAGAAAGTTTAGAATTTGAGAATGACAGATCTGCTAGTTGAAGAGCAATTTCATTTTAAGCGCGGCTATCACAGACCTTTTTGGAGATGAGGATAAATAATTTTAAGGTAAATTTTCTATGCATTTTATGTGTTCGCGATTCAGACTTTTTGGATTTTTTACGCTGTCTTTGAATTAAATGGAATAAAAATTTGTATACAGAAAATAAATCATCTGAGAATTATTGTATGTATTTTTTTAAACTGATTTGAGCTTTTTTTGCGACAAAATCTTGGTGACTATGAAGTATAGTACAATATTGTATAAACAGCGTTACATGTTCGGTCGCCGAGAAAATTGTTTCGTAGCGCGAATATTACAATTCAGTGTTCCAATTTTAACTATTTTATTGAAAAGTCTATGTTTCTAGTGTATTTCTAAGTTAAAATTATTTTGAAATTTTAAATTTTTAAGTAAGAAATTTTTGAATATGTTTGATGCTTTGTCAGATTATGTTACGCGTTACACAAGAATTCGCCTCACTTTTCTGAATACTAAAATCCATAAAAAAATAAATTCTTCCTCTATTACCACGATTTTTGGTTTAATACAAAGAGGTTAACTATATCTAACAGGATATATAAGTTTTAAAGTGTTTTGTTTGAAATATATATTTTTTTGCTCAATATGGTTTTCGTAAACATGCTTTGCCACCCTGGATCGTGCTACTGATTTAAGCAGCCTCCACAGCTTCATAACAGGACAACCACTGAACTGCATGGATCTCTTTATACTTAAGTGCAGGGTGATCAAGAACTTCCTGCACTTTATGAAGCTCCTTCTCCCTTGTTGCTGAAGCTTTCATGCAATAAAACAAAGATGTAAGCCACTCCTGGTACTTCTTTAAGCATGGTATATCATTTGCTGCTTGGCTTGTACAGAGGGCCAACCTGTGTGCCATGCAGTGAATATGTACCATGTGGGCATTTTGCTCCTTCAACCATCCTTTCATGCCTTTGTTTTCTCCGGTCGTCACGCTAGCTCCATCTGACCCAAATCCAATAGTCTTTGAGGGAACTATTTCCCTCTTCTGGGCTTTAGGTAAAATTTCTTGGGCAAGGCCTTCCCCAGTGCCATCCTAATATTCTACGTCCCTTAAAGTAGATCGTTTCAGCCACACATGTTTTGAGTTCAATAATTCTTGCATGCATTGTCATCCGTTTCTTGTTGGCAATGTCTGCACTTTAATTTGCAAACATTGTTACAAATGGTGAATGCTCTATGCGTTCATTGACTTCTTCATCGATTTGTGTACTTATGGCCGAAAGGATCTCATTAGCAGTGTAGTAGCTCTCATAAGTTACTTTCTCGCTTACTTTCATACACCCAATTTTCGGCACTCCAAGATCTTTAAGCAGTTGCATTAGACTTTCCTATTTCCAAAGTGAGCCAAGAAACTACCTTCATTTCTTTAATCATCGCTTAATCTTTACAAAATGCTTTTGAAACAGCAGCTTGAAAGTTTGCTCTTAACTTCTCTGCACTTACTGCATGTTTGTAATCCATCAGTTTCTCGTGCCTTGTAATGCTACTTGTTTTGAATGTTTTGCAACCAGAGGTCATGGTATTTTTTTGCCATGTTTGAGGCAAATCTTACAAAACATGGCATCTCTTTCATACACTAGCCATGACCACAAAGTTAAAGTGCACCTAAACCCCAATTTTTTTTTTGCTTATTATTAAAAACACTTTGCTGTCAAATAACTGAATTACGTGAATATGTACAATACAATAAGACTAATATTAAAAAAGTAAAAAAAGTATATATATATATATATATACATATTATATACAGTGGCTAATAACAAAACTGTCTCAAAATCTGTTAGTCATGCACACGGATGGGGTAAAGGTGTGACCGGATTTAAGGTTGTACATCTCCTGGGAATGTGTTGGGAGTAGATGGTTGAATTTTTGGCTGCCATGCGCAATTTTATTGAATAGACCTTTACATAATGTGCGCCTCCTATCGTATAGGGTTGGTAGGCCAGCTTTAGCTTGACCTTCATTATAATTACAAACTGGAAAGATGATGCATAACACATGATGCTGAATGCATCCAATTTCATCTGAGCAATAAAATGATAGATAAATCAATCAATCAATCAATCGTTAATTCAACCCTATTGCAGTAACAACTGAATTACAGGGGGTGGTCACGACATACATTTTGAAATTTGACAGTTAAAAAAATCATTAAATCTTTTGCATTTGCCAGTAGAGGCCTGATACGATTGTGAGCTTGAGTTTAAATTATAACCGTGGTAATAAACCAGCGGAACCCGAAAGAGACTACTAAGTGTTCCTGAAACATGGCAGGAATTGGCAAAATTCATGTAAGCTTGTTGCTGCTTATCGCTAAGAAGTTGAAGGTCAGCAAGGTGTAGTGCGTGGCTATAAGAAAGATCAGGGAAGACAATATAGAGAGCTTTCCTCTGGACTAGCTCTAAAAGGTTACTTAAGTAGGCTGGAAGTGCCACCCATACAGGGGACGCATATTCGAGCACAGAGGGAATCGTACTGCAATATACAGATACTAATTGGGAAGGTGAAAGTCTGCTTTTCTTAAGAATCCTCAACCCATAGAGATGTTTGGAAGCTTTATCGTATATGTACTCACAATGTGCATTCCATGAAAGGTCATCAGAAACTATGACACCCAGCAGTTTGTACTGGGATACCCTTTCAATTAGGGTGCCCCTTTAGTAGAGGGTTGGAACAAGTTGATTTATACTGGAGAAGGTCAACAACCATCTCTTTACACTTCTTAGGGTTTAGTTTCATATTGTGCTCTAGGGAGCACTTATTTACATTAGAGGTGATGATGGGCAGATAACTATTGGAGTTCCTGGGAATAAGTTCCAAGATGGTAAGGTCATCAATGCACTTCAGATGAGTACACCATTCACTGGCCAGCCTATTCACAAGTATAGTGAAGAGAAGGGGAGCCATGCACGTACCTTGTGTGATGCCACCACAAGGTGAGATGGCCGAGGACAGTTGACCATTAATCCTAACACGCTGCAGCGGGCCAACTAAAAAGGCACCAACCCAATGGACAATGGCTTCATGAACACCAAGCACCTCCAACTCGTGCAGCAAAGCCCTGTGGTCAACTAGATCGAACTCCTTACTAAAATCAGTAAGCAGGATCTTAGCGTACATACCCTCCCTGTCGAGTGATTTGACAAGGAGCAATGAAAGACCTGACGTGCATATTCTAGGACTGATCTAATAATGCCACTATAAAATCTAACAAGATCATTGGGAGCAATACCCGCGTGCTTAAGTTGTCTAAAGAGATAGTCTCTTGGCAACCTTAGTCGTGATTGAGTCAATATGTGCAGACCATTTGAGGTCACTGCTTGTGATAATGCCAAGAACTTTAGCTGAAGATACCATTCAAACTCGACCCCTTCTATGGACACTTGTGAGAAGCAAGGGGGAGTGCGCTTGAAGCATGTGTGGATCTCCTTGCATTTGGTTGGATTTAGCTGTAGATGATTTTCCCGAGAGCAATTGTGGATGTAATCAGCCGCTTGCTGAAGTGAGCTGTGCTTGGAGGCAGGAATGACTTCAGGGACCATTGTGTCATCGACGAATTTCCACATGTATAACCCTTCTGGGAGAGGGAGATCATTTATCATCGCCGGAAATAATTAATTGCCGGTATGTTTTATTTCAAGGCAGGTACTGCATCAATTTAGGCTAATGTATATTTACATGATTGTATGGCACAGAACTTGCCAAGTACATTATTAACGATGTATGATAACCTGTCACTAAAATTTAGGTGAAAGTAATATTTTGAGAAAAAGAAACTCTTTGATGAAAAGGGTGGGTTAATTTCTCAATATTATTAAATTTTTTATCTTGTTGACTATCAAGCAAATGGTAAAAAGGGAATACAACTTACCACTTGAATCACTCCTACCTGGGGTCACCTAAAAGGGAATTATTTAGAGAGAATTAACTGATATTACTTTTGATGACACACAAATGCGGCCGTTTTTGTTCTTTGGAAAAGGTTCTTTGATTCAATCTTTGTTGTAACTGTTGTTTGTATTTCAAAGTGTTTGAATTTTTTGATACTTTTAAGTCTATCAAAAGTCATTGGCTCTACCACAAGTGAGGACCACCATTTACCTCTACTTAAACCAACACATGTGATGCCCAATGTTTGTTCAGACTTTCTAGTATCCATAATGCAGTGGTTTTGTCACCTCTCACTTTCTTCCTTTGGTTAAGTTGTTTTTCTTTCTATAAAGAAAGTGTTTTTATAATTTTTGCAAAATGACTTAGTGATATGACAGGAAATTTCAATGCAACATTGAATCTATTTTTCTGGATTAGCTTTGCAAAATTTCATGTTACTGTTTTGCATCAACCGGATTAGAAAATATTGGAAAACAAGTTCTCTCATCTTCTTGAAGGCTGTGTTAGCAATAAGTTGGGCAGTTACTATTGCCTGAACTGCATCTATGTGTCTATGAGTATCCGCTTGAGAAACTTTCCAAGGGTCCCTTGCATCTTTTCAGCTTTGTCCTT